>NW_028248212.1:0-60879 GCF_964263255.1 Lissotriton vulgaris | reverse complement strand
ATGCTTCCAGGGGCTCGGGAAGTTAATTAAATACCATTTGGAGGCATTTAATGTTCGAGCAAAAACGGCTGATTTTCGACAAAAGAGATAACACCCCCCCATTACGTCATGCTTCAGAAATGTGGAAAATGGTCCGTTTTCAAATGTTTTATTTTTGAACGTCAGTTCACATTTGTAGGTGGATCATCAGTGTTAGAGCTAAAATTAGCATGTTTAAAGTGATTTTCATGCTTCCAGGGGCTCGGGAAGTTAATTAAATACCATTTGGAGGCATTTAATGTTCGAGCAAAAACGGCTGATTTTCGACAAAAGAGATAACACCCCCCCATTACGTCATGCTTCAGAAATGTGGAAAATGGTCCGTTTTCAAATGTTTTATTTTTGAACGTCAGTTCACATTTGTAGGTGGTGCATCAGTGTTAGAGCTAAAATTAGCATGTTTAAAGTGATTTTCATGCTTCCAGGGGCTCGGGAAGTTAATTAAATACCATTTGGAGGCATTTAATGTTCGAGCAAAAACGGCTGATTTTCGACAAAAGAGATAACACCCCCCCATTACGTCATGCTTCAGAAATGTGGAAAATGGTCCGTTTTCAAATGTTTTATTTTTGAACGTCAGTTCACATTTGTAGGTGGATCATCAGTGTTAGAGCTAAAATTAGCATGTTTAAAGTGATTTTCATGCTTCCAGGGGCTCGGGAAGTTAATTAAATACCATTTGGAGGCATTTAATGTTCGAGCAAAAACGGCTGATTTTCGACAAAAGAGATAACACCCCCCCATTACGTCTTGCTTCAGAAATGTGGAAAATGGTCCGTTTTCAAATGTTTTATTTTTGAACGTCAGTTCACATTTGTAGGTGGATCATCAGTGTTAGAGCTAAAATTAGCATGTTTAAAGTGATTTTCATGCTTCCAGGGGCTCGGGAAGTTAATTAAATACCATTTGGAGGCATTTAATGTTCGAGCAAAAACGGCTGATTTTCGACAAAAGAGATAACACCCCCCCATTACGTCATGCTTCAGAAATGTGGAAAATGGTCCGTTTTCAAATGTTTTATTTTTGAACGTCAGTTCACATTTGTAGGTGGATCATCAGTGTTAGAGCTAAAATTAGCATGTTTAAAGTGATTTTCATGCTTCCAGGGCTCGGGAAGTTAATTAAATACCATTTGGAGGCATTTAATGTTCGAGCAAAACGGTGATTTTCGACAAAAGAGATAACACCCCCCCATTACGTCATGCTTCAGAAATGTGGAAAATGGTCCGTTTTCAAATGTTTTATTTTTGAACGTCAGTTCACATTTGTAGGTGGATCATCAGTGTTAGAGCTAAAATTAGCATGTTTAAAGTGATTTTCATGCTTCCAGGGCCCAAAACACAAGATTTATGGAATGGTTAAAAGTGCATGAAAATGGCCAATTTACTCACTCTGAGTTCTCAAAAGGGTTTCTTCACCCCGGGAAGTTAATTAAATACCATTTGGAGGCATTTAATGTTCGAGCAAAAACGGCTGATTTTCGACAAAAGAGATAACACCCCCCCATTACGTCATGCTTCAGAAATGTGGAAAATGGTCTGTTTTCAAATGTTTTATTTTTGAACGTCAGTTCACATTTGTAGGTGGATCATCAGTGTTAGAGCTAAAATTAGCATGTTTAAAGTGATTTTCATGCTTCCAGGGGCCCAAAACACAAGATTTATGGAATGGTTAAAAGTGCATGAAAATGGCCAATTTACTCACTCTGAGTTCTCGAAAAGGGTTTCTTCACCCCGGGAAGTTAATTAAATACCATTTGGAGGCATTTAAATGTTCGAGCAAAAACGGCTGATTTTCGACAAAAGAGATAACACCCCCCCATTACGTCATGCTTCAGAAATGTGGAAAATGGTCCGTTTTCAAATGTTTTATTTTTGAACGTCAGTTCACATTTGTAGGTGGATCATCAGTGTTAGAGCTAAAATTAGCATGTTTAAAGTGATTTTCATGCTTCCAGGGGCCCAAAACACAAGATTTATGGAATGGTTAAAAGTGCATGAAAATGGCCAATTTACTCACTCTGAGTTCTCAAAAAGGGTTTCTTCACCCCGGGAAGTTAATTAAATACCATTTGGAGGCATTTAATGTTCGAGCAAAAACGGCTGATTTTCGACAAAAGAGATAACACCCCCCCATTACGTCATGCTTCAGAAATGTGGAAAATGGTCCGTTTTCAAATGTTTTATTTTTGAACGTCAGTTCACATTTGTAGGTGGATCATCAGTGTTAGAGCTAAAATTAGCATGTTTAAAGTGATTTTCATGCTTCCAGGGGCTCGGGAAGTTAATTAAATACCATTTGGAGGCATTTAATGTTCGAGCAAAAACGGCTGATTTTCGACAAAAGAGATAACACCCCCCCATTACGTCATGCTTCAGAAATGTGGAAAATGGTCCGTTTTCAAATGTTTTATTTTTTGAACGTCAGTTCACATTTGTAGGTGGATCATCAGTGTTAGAGCTAAAATTAGCATGTTTAAAGTGATTTTCATGCTTCCAGGGGCCCAAAACACAAGATTTATGGAATGGTTAAAAGTGCATGAAAATGGCCAATTTACTCACTCTGAGTTCTCAAAAAGGGTTTCTTCACCCCGGGAAGTTAATTAAATACCATTTGGAGGCATTTAATGTTCGAGCAAAAACGGCTGATTTTCGACAAAAGAGATAACACCCCCCCATTACGTCATGCTTCAGAAATGTGGAAAATGGTCCGTTTTCAAATGTTTTATTTTTGAACGTCAGTTCACATTTGTAGGTGGATCATCAGTGTTAGAGCTAAAATTAGCATGTTTAAAGTGATTTTCATGCTTCCAGGGGCCCAAAACACAAGATTTATGGAATGGTTAAAAGTGCATGAAAATGGCCAATTTACTCACTCTGAGTTCTCAAAAAGGGTTTCTTCACCCCGGGAAGTTAATTAAATACCATTTGGAGGCATTTAATGTTCGAGCAAAAACGGCTGATTTTCGACAAAAGAGATAACACCCCCCCATTACGTCATGCTTCAGAAATGTGGAAAATGGTCCGTTTTCAAATGTTTTATTTTTGAACGTCAGTTCACATTTGTAGGTGGATCATCAGTGTTAGAGCTAAAATTAGCATGTTTAAAGTGATTTTCATGCTTCCAGGGGCTCGGGAAGTTAATTAAATACCATTTGGAGGCATTTAATGTTCGAGCAAAAACGGCTGATTTTCGACAAAAGAGATAACACCCCCCCATTACGTCATGCTTCAGAAATGTGGAAAATGGTCCGTTTTCAAATGTTTTATTTTTGAACGTCAGTTCACATTTGTAGGTGGATCATCAGTGTTAGAGCTAAAATTAGCATGTTTAAAGTGATTTTCATGCTTCCAGGGGCTCGGGAAGTTAATTAAATACCATTTGGAGGCATTTAATGTTCGAGCAAAAACGGCTGATTTTCGACAAAAGAGATAACACCCCCCCATTACGTCATGCTTCAGAAATGTGGAAAATGGTCCGTTTTCAAATGTTTTATTTTTGAACGTCAGTTCACATTTGTAGGTGGATCATCAGTGTTAGAGCTAAAATTAGCATGTTTAAAGTGATTTTCATGCTTCCAGGGGCCCAAAACACAAGATTTATGGAATGGTTAAAAGTGCATGAAAATGGCCAATTTACTCACTCTGAGTTCTCAAAAAGGGTTTCTTCACCCCGGGAAGTTAATTAAATACCATTTGGAGGCATTTAATGTTCGAGCAACAACGGCTGATTTTCGACAAAAGAGATAACACCCCCCCATTACGTCATGCTTCAGAAATGTGGAAAATGGTCCGTTTTCAAATGTTTTATTTTTGAACGTCAGTTCACATTTGTAGGTGGATCATCAGTGTTAGAGCTAAAATTAGCATGTTTAAAGTGATTTTCATGCTTCCAGGGGCTCGGGAAGTTAATTAAATACCATTTGGAGGCATTTAATGTTCGAGCAAAAACGGCTGATTTTCGACAAAAGAGATAACACCCCCCCATTACGTCATGCTTCAGAAATGTGGAAAATGGTCCGTTTTCAAATGTTTTATTTTTGAACGTCAGTTCACATTTGTAGGTGGATCATCAGTGTTAGAGCTAAAATTAGCATGTTTAAAGTGATTTTCATGCTTCCAGGGGCTCGGGAAGTTAATTAAATACCATTTGGAGGCATTTAATGTTCGAGCAAAAACGGCTGATTTTCGACAAAAGAGATAACACCCCCCATTACGTCATGCTTCAGAAATGTGGAAAATGGTCCGTTTTCAAATGTTTTATTTTTGAACGTCAGTTCACATTTGTAGGTGGATCATCAGTGTTAGAGCTAAAATTAGCATGTTTAAAGTGATTTTCATGCTTCCAGGGGCTCGGGAAGTTAATTAAATACCATTTGGAGGCATTTAATGTTCGAGCAAAAACGGCTGATTTTCGACAAAAGAGATAACACCCCCCCATTACGTCATGCTTCAGAAATGTGGAAAATGGTCCGTTTTCAAATGTTTTATTTTTGAACGTCAGTTCACATTTGTAGGTGGATCATCAGTGTTAGAGCTAAAATTAGCATGTTTAAAGTGATTTTCATGCTTCCAGGGGCTCGGGAAGTTAATTAAATACCATTTGGAGGCATTTAATGTTCGAGCAAAAACGGCTGATTTTCGACAAAAGAGATAACACCCCCCCATTACGTCATGCTTCAGAAATGTGGAAAATGGTCCGTTTTCAAATGTTTTATTTTTTGAACGTCAGTTCACATTTGTAGGTGGATCATCAGTGTTAGAGCTAAAATTAGCATGTTTAAAGTGATTTTCATGCTTCCAGGGGCCCAAAACACAAGATTTATGGAATGGTTAAAAGTGCATGAAAATGGCCAATTTACTCACTCTGAGTTCTCAAAAAGGGTTTCTTCACCCCGGGAAGTTAATTAAATACCATTTGGAGGCATTTAATGTTCGAGCAAAAACGGCTGATTTTCGACAAAAGAGATAACACCCCCCCATTACGTCATGCTTCAGAAATGTGGAAAATGGTCCGTTTTCAAATGTTTTATTTTTGAACGTCAGTTCACATTTGTAGGTGGATCATCAGTGTTAGAGCTAAAATTAGCATGTTTAAAGTGATTTTCATGCTTCCAGGGGCCCAAAACACAAGATTTATGGAATGGTTAAAAGTGCATGAAAATGGCCAATTTACTCACTCTGAGTTCTCAAAAAGGGTTTCTTCACCCCGGGAAGTTAATTAAATACCATTTGGAGGCATTTAATGTTCGAGCAAAAACGGCTGATTTTCGACAAAAGAGATAACACCCCCCCATTACGTCATGCTTCAGAAATGTGGAAAATGGTCCGTTTTCAAATGTTTTATTTTTGAACGTCAGTTCACATTTGTAGGTGGATCATCAGTGTTAGAGCTAAAATTAGCATGTTTAAAGTGATTTTCATGCTTCCAGGGGCTCGGGAAGTTAATTAAATACCATTTGGAGGCATTTAATGTTCGAGCAAAAACGGCTGATTTTCGACAAAAGAGATAACACCCCCCCATTACGTCATGCTTCAGAAATGTGGAAAATGGTCCGTTTTCAAATGTTTTATTTTTGAACGTCAGTTCACATTTGTAGGTGGATCATCAGTGTTAGAGCTAAAATTAGCATGTTTAAAGTGATTTTCATGCTTCCAGGGGCTCGGGAAGTTAATTAAATACCATTTGGAGGCATTTAATGTTCGAGCAAAAACGGCTGATTTTCGACAAAAGAGATAACACCCCCCCATTACGTCATGCTTCAGAAATGTGGAAAATGGTCCGTTTTCAAATGTTTTATTTTTGAACGTCAGTTCACATTTGTAGGTGGATCATCAGTGTTAGAGCTAAAATTAGCATGTTTAAAGTGATTTTCATGCTTCCAGGGGCCCAAAACACAAGATTTATGGAATGGTTAAAAGTGCATGAAAATGGCCAATTTACTCACTCTGAGTTCTCAAAAAGGGTTTCTTCACCCCGGGAAGTTAATTAAATACCATTTGGAGGCATTTAATGTTCGAGCAACAACGGCTGATTTTCGACAAAAGAGATAACACCCCCCCATTACGTCATGCTTCAGAAATGTGGAAAATGGTCCGTTTTCAAATGTTTTATTTTTGAACGTCAGTTCACATTTGTAGGTGGATCATCAGTGTTAGAGCTAAAATTAGCATGTTTAAAGTGATTTTCATGCTTCCAGGGGCTCGGGAAGTTAATTAAATACCATTTGGAGGCATTTAATGTTCGAGCAAAAACGGCTGATTTTCGACAAAAGAGATAACACCCCCCCATTACGTCATGCTTCAGAAATGTGGAAAATGGTCCGTTTTCAAATGTTTTATTTTTGAACGTCAGTTCACATTTGTAGGTGGATCATCAGTGTTAGAGCTAAAATTAGCATGTTTAAAGTGATTTTCATGCTTCCAGGGGCTCGGGAAGTTAATTAAATACCATTTGGAGGCATTTAATGTTCGAGCAAAAACGGCTGATTTTCGACAAAAGAGATAACACCCCCCATTACGTCATGCTTCAGAAATGTGGAAAATGGTCCGTTTTCAAATGTTTTATTTTTGAACGTCAGTTCACATTTGTAGGTGGATCATCAGTGTTAGAGCTAAAATTAGCATGTTTAAAGTGATTTTCATGCTTCCAGGGGCTCGGGAAGTTAATTAAATACCATTTGGAGGCATTTAATGTTCGAGCAAAAACGGCTGATTTTCGACAAAAGAGATAACACCCCCCCATTACGTCATGCTTCAGAAATGTGGAAAATGGTCCGTTTTCAAATGTTTTATTTTTGAACGTCAGTTCACATTTGTAGGTGGATCATCAGTGTTAGAGCTAAAATTAGCATGTTTAAAGTGATTTTCATGCTTCCAGGGGCCCAAAACACAAGATTTATGGAATGGTTAAAAGTGCATGAAAATGGCCATTTTACTCACTCTGAGTTCTCAAAAAGGGTTTCTTCACCCCGGGAAGTTAATTAAATAACATTTGGAGGCATTTAATGTTCGAGCAAAAACGGCTGATTTTCGACAAAAGAGATAACACCCCCCCATTACGTCATGCTTAAGAAATGTGGAAAATGGTCCGTTTTCAAATGTTTTATTTTTGAACGTCAGTTCACATTTGTAGGTGGATCATCAGTGTTAGAGCTAAAATTAGCATGTTTAAAGTGATTTTCATGCTTCCAGGGGCTCGGGAAGTTAATTAAATACCATTTGGAGGCATTTAATGTTCGAGCAAAAACGGCTGATTTTCGACAAAAGAGATAACACCCCCCCATTACGTCATGCTTCAGAAATGTGGAAAATGGTCCGTTTTCAAATGTTTTATTTTTGAACGTCAGTTCACATTTGTAGGTGGATCATCAGTGTTAGAGCTAAAATTAGCATGTTTAAAGTGATTTTAATGCTTCCAGGGGCTCGGGAAGTTAATTAAATACCATTTGGAGGCATTTAATGTTCGAGCAAAAACGGCTGATTTTCGACAAAAGAGATAACACCCCCCCATTACGTCATGCTTCAGAAATGTGGAAAATGGTCCGTTTTCAAATGTTTTATTTTTGAACGTCAGTTCACATTTGTAGGTGGATCATCAGTGTTAGAGCTAAAATTAGCATGTTTAAAGTGATTTTCATGCTTCCAGGGGCCCAAAACACAAGATTTATGGAATGGTTAAAAGTGCATGAAAATGGCCAATTTACTCACTCTGAGTTCTCAAAAAGGGTTTCTTCACCCCGGGAAGTTAATTAAATACCATTTGGAGGCATTTAATGTTCGAGCAAAAACGGCTGATTTTCGACAAAAGAGATAACACCCCCCCATTACGTCATGCTTCAGAAATGTGGAAAATGGTCCGTTTTCAAATGTTTTATTTTTGAACGTCAGTTCACATTTGTAGGTGGATCATCAGTGTTAGAGCTAAAATTAGCATGTTTAAAGTGATTTTCATGCTTCCAGGGGCTCGGGAAGTTAATTAAATACCATTTGGAGGCATTTAATGTTCGAGCAAAAACGGCTGATTTTCGACAAAAGAGATAACACCCCCCCATTACGTCATGCTTCAGAAATGTGGAAAATGGTCCGTTTTCAAATGTTTTATTTTTGAACTTCAGTTCACATTTGTAGGTGGATCATCAGTGTTAGAGCTAAAATTAGCATGTTTAAAGTGATTTTCATGCTTCCAGGGGCTCGGGAAGTTAATTAAATACCATTTGGAGGCATTTAATGTTCGAGCAAAAACGGCTGATTTTCAACAAAAGAGATAACACCCCCCCATTACGTCATGCTTCAGAAATGTGGAAAATGGTCCGTTTTCAAATGTTTTATTTTTGAACGTCAGTTCACATTTGTAGGTGGATCATCAGTGTTAGAGCTAAAATTAGCATGTTTAAAGTGATTTTCATGCTTCCAGGGGCCCAAAACACAAGATTTATGGAATGGTTAAAAGTGCATGAAAATGGCCAATTTACTCACTCTGAGTTCTCAAAAAGGGTTTCTTCACCCCGGGAAGTTAATTAAATACCATTTGGAGGCATTTAATGTTCGAGCAAAAACGGCTGATTTTCGACAAAAGAGATAACACCCCCCCATTACGTCATGCTTCAGAAATGTGGAAAATGGTCCGTTTTCAAATGTTTTATTTTTGAACGTCAGTTCACATTTGTAGGTGGATCATCAGTGTTAGAGCTAAAATTAGCATGTTTAAAGTGATTTTCATGCTTCCAGGGGCCCAAAACACAAGATTTATGGAATGGTTAAAAGTGCATGAAAATGGCCAATTTACTCACTCTGAGTTCTCAAAAAGGGTTTCTTCACCCCGGGAAGTTAATTAAATACCATTTGGAGGCATTTAATGTTCGAGCAAAAACGGCTGATTTTCGACAAAAGAGATAACACCCCCCCATTACGTCATGCTTCAGAAATGTGGAAAATGGTCCGTTTTCAAATGTTTTATTTTTGAACGTCAGTTCACATTTGTAGGTGGATCATCAGTGTTAGAGCTAAAATTAGCATGTTTAAAGTGATTTTCATGCTTCCAGGGGCTCGGGAAGTTAATTAAATACCATTTGGAGGCATTTAATGTTCGAGCAAAAACGGCTGATTTTCGACAAAAGAGATAACAACCCCCCATTACGTCATGCTTCAGAAATGTGGAAAATGGTCCGTTTTCAAATGTTTTATTTTTGAACGTCAGTTCACATTTGTAGGTGGATCATCAGTGTTAGAGCTAAAATTAGCATGTTTAAAGTGATTTTCATGCTTCCAGGGGCCCAAAACACAAGATTTATGGAATGGTTAAAAGTGCATGAAAATGGCCAATTTACTCACTCTGAGTTCTCAAAAAGGGTTTCTTCACCCCGGGAAGTTAATTAAATACCATTTGGAGGCATTTAATGTTCGAGCAAAAACGGCTGATTTTCGACAAAAGAGATAACACCCCCCCATTACGTCATGCTTCAGAAATGTGGAAAATGGTCCGTTTTCAAATGTTTTATTTTTGAACGTCAGTTCACATTTGTAGGTGGATCATCAGTGTTAGAGCTAAAATTAGCATGTTTAAAGTGATTTTCATGCTTCCAGGGGCCCAAAACACAAGATTTATGGAATGGTTAAAAGTGCATGAAAATGGCCAATTTACTCACTCTGAGTTCTCAAAAAGGGTTTCTTCACCCCGGGAAGTTAATTAAATACCATTTGGAGGCATTTAATGTTCGAGCAAAAACGGCTGATTTTCGACAAAAGAGATAACACCCCCCCATTACGTCATGCTTCAGAAATGTGGAAAATGGTCCGTTTTCAAATGTTTTATTTTTGAACGTCAGTTCACATTTGTAGGTGGATCATCAGTGTTAGAGCTAAAATTAGCATGTTTAAAGTGATTTTCATGCTTCCAGGGGCTCGGGAAGTTAATTAAATACCATTTGGAGGCATTTAATGTTCGAGCAAAAACGGCTGATTTTCGACAAAAGAGATAACACCCCCCCATTACGTCATGCTTCAGAAATGTGGAAAATGGTCCGTTTTCAAATGTTTTATTTTTGAACGTCAGTTCACATTTGTAGGTGGATCATCAGTGTTAGAGCTAAAATTAGCATGTTTAAAGTGATTTTCATGCTTCCAGGGGCTCGGGAAGTTAATTAAATACCATTTGGAGGCATTTAATGTTCGAGCAAAAACGGCTGATTTTCGACAAAAGAGATAACACCCCCCCATTACGTCATGCTTCAGAAATGTGGAAAATGGTCCGTTTTCAAATGTTTTATTTTTGAACGTCAGTTCACATTTGTAGGTGGATCATCAGTGTTAGAGCTAAAATTAGCATGTTTAAAGTGATTTTCATGCTTCCAGGGGCCCAAAACACAAGATTTATGGAATGGTTAAAAGTGCATGAAAATGGCCAATTTACTCACTCTGAGTTCTCAAAAAGGGTTTCTTCACCCCGGGAAGTTAATTAAATACCATTTGGAGGCATTTAATGTTCGAGCAAAAACGGCTGATTTTCGACAAAAGAGATAACACCCCCCCATTACGTCATGCTTCAGAAATGTGGAAAATGGTCCGTTTTCAAATGTTTTATTTTTGAACGTCAGTTCACATTTGTAGGTGGATCATCAGTGTTAGAGCTAAAATTAGCATGTTTAAAGTGATGTTCATGCTTCCAGGGGCTCGGGAAGTTAATTAAATACCATTTGGAGGCATTTAATGTTCGAGCAAAAACGGCTGATTTTCGACAAAAGAGATAACACCCCCCCATTACGTCATGCTTCAGAAATGTGGAAAATGGTCCGTTTTCAAATGTTTTATTTTTGAACGTCAGTTCACATTTGTAGGTGGATCATCAGTGTTAGAGCTAAAATTAGCATGTTTAAAGTGATTTTCATGCTTCCAGGGGCTCGGGAAGTTAATTAAATACCATTTGGAGGCATTTAATGTTCGAGCAAAAACGGCTGATTTTCGACAAAAGAGATAACACCCCCCCATTACGTCATGCTTCAGAAATGTGGAAAATGGTCCGTTTTCAAATGTTTTATTTTTGAACGTCAGTTCACATTTGTAGGTGGATCATCAGTGTTAGAGCTAAAATTAGCATGTTTAAAGTGATTTTCATGCTTCCAGGGGCTCGGGAAGTTAATTAAATACCATTTGGAGGCATTTAATGTTCGAGCAAAAACGGCTGATTTTCAACAAAAGAGATAACACCCCCCCATTACGTCATGCTTCAGAAATGTGGAAAATGGTCCGTTTTCAAATGTTTTATTTTTGAACGTCAGTTCACATTTGTAGGTGGATCATCAGTGTTAGAGCTAAAATTAGCATGTTTAAAGTGATTTTCATGCTTCCAGGGGCCCAAAACACAAGATTTATGGAATGGTTAAAAGTGCATGAAAATGGCCAATTTACTCACTCTGAGTTCTCAAAAAGGGTTTCTTCACCCCGGGAAGTTAATTAAATACCATTTGGAGGCATTTAATGTTCGAGCAAAAACGGCTGATTTTCGACAAAAGAGATAACACCCCCCCATTACGTCATGCTTCAGAAATGTGGAAAATGGTCCGTTTTCAAATGTTTTATTTTTGAACGTCAGTTCACATTTGTAGGTGGATCATCAGTGTTAGAGCTAAAATTAGCATGTTTAAAGTGATTTTCATGCTTCCAGGGGCCCAAAACACAAGATTTATGGAATGGTTAAAAGTGCATGAAAATGGCCAATTTACTCACTCTGAGTTCTCAAAAAGGGTTTCTTCACCCCGGGAAGTTAATTAAATACCATTTGGAGGCATTTAATGTTCGAGCAAAAACGGCTGATTTTCGACAAAAGAGATAACACCCCCCCATTACGTCATGCTTCAGAAATGTGGAAAATGGTCCGTTTTCAAATGTTTTATTTTTGAACGTCAGTTCACATTTGTAGGTGGATCATCAGTGTTAGAGCTAAAATTAGCATGTTTAAAGTGATTTTCATGCTTCCAGGGGCTCGGGAAGTTAATTAAATACCATTTGGAGGCATTTAATGTTCGAGCAAAAACGGCTGATTTTCGACAAAAGAGATAACACCCCCCCATTACGTCATGCTTCAGAAATGTGGAAAATGGTCCGTTTTCAAATGTTTTATTTTTGAACGTCAGTTCACATTTGTAGGTGGATCATCAGTGTTAGAGCTAAAATTAGCATGTTTAAAGTGATTTTCATGCTTCCAGGGGCCCAAAACACGAGATTTATGGAATGGTTAAAAGTGCATGAAAATGGCCAATTTACTCACTCTGAGTTCTCAAAAAGGGTTTCTTCACCCCGGGAAGTTAATTAAATACCATCTGGAGGCATTTAATGTTCGAGCAAAAACGGCTGATTTTCGACAAAAGAGATAACACCCCCCCATTACGTCATGCTTCAGAAATGTGGAAAATGGTCCATTTTCAAATGTTTTATTTTTGAACGTCAGTTCACATTTGTAGGTGGATCATCAGTGTTAGAGCTAAAATTAGCATGTTTAAAGTGATTTTCATGCTTCCAGGGGCCCAAAACACAAGATTTATGGAATGGTTAAAAGTGCATGAAAATGGCCAATTTACTCACTCTGAGTTCTCAAAAAGGGTTTCTTCACCCCGGGAAGTTAATTAAATACCATTTGGAGGCATTTAATGTTCGAGCAAAAACGGCTGATTTTCGACAAAAGAGATAACACCCCCCCATTACGTCATGCTTCAGAAATGTGGAAAATGGTCCGTTTTCAAATGTTTTATTTTTGAACGTCAGTTCACATTTGTAGGTGGATCATCAGTGTTAGAGCTAAAATTAGCATGTTTAAAGTGATTTTCATGCTTCCAGGGGCTCGGGAAGTTAATTAAATACCATTTGGAGGCATTTAATGTTCGAGCAAAAACGGCTGATTTTCGACAAAAGAGATAACACCCCCCCATTACGTCATGCTTCAGAAATGTGGAAAATGGTCCGTTTTCAAATGTTTTATTTTTGAACGTCAGTTCACATTTGTAGGTGGATCATCAGTGTTAGAGCTAAAATTAGCATGTTTAAAGTGATTTTCATGCTTCCAGGGGCTCGGGAAGTTAATTAAATACCATTTGGAGGCATTTAATGTTCGAGCAAAAACGGCTGATTTTCGACAAAAGAGATAACACCCCCCCATTACGTCATGCTTCAGAAATGTGGAAAATGGTCCGTTTTCAAATGTTTTATTTTTGAACGTCAGTTCACATTTGTAGGTGGATCATCAGTGTTAGAGCTAAAATTAGCATGTTTAAAGTGATTTTCATGCTTCCAGGGGCCCAAAACACAAGATTTATGGAATGGTTAAAAGTGCATGAAAATGGCCAATTTACTCACTCTGAGTTCTCAAAAAGGGTTTCTTCACCCCGGGAAGTTAATTAAATACCATTTGGAGGCATTTAATGTTCGAGCAAAAACGGCTGATTTTCGACAAAAGAGATAACACCCCCCCATTACGTCATGCTTCAGAAATGTGGAAAATGGTCCGTTTTCAAATGTTTTATTTTTGAACGTCAGTTCACATTTGTAGGTGGATCATCAGTGTTAGAGCTAAAATTAGCATGTTTAAAGTGATTTTCATGCTTCCAGGGGCTCGGGAAGTTAATTAAATACCATTTGGAGGCATTTAATGTTCGAGCAAAAACGGCTGATTTTCGACAAAAGAGATAACACCCCCCCATTACGTCATGCTTCAGAAATGTGGAAAATGGTCCGTTTTCAAATGTTTTATTTTTGAACGTCAGTTCACATTTGTAGGTGGATCATCAGTGTTAGAGCTAAAATTAGCATGTTTAAAGTGATTTTCATGCTTCCAGGGGCTCGGGAAGTTAATTAAATACCATTTGGAGGCATTTAATGTTCGAGCAAAAACGGCTGATTTTCGACAAAAGAGATAACACCCCCCCATTACGTCATGCTTCAGAAATGTGGAAAATGGTCCGTTTTCAAATGTTTTATTTTTGAACGTCAGTTCACATTTGTAGGTGGATCATCAGTGTTAGAGCTAAAATTAGCATGTTTAAAGTGATTTTCATGCTTCCAGGGGCTCGGGATGTTAATTAAATACCATTTGGAGGCATTTAATGTTCGAGCAAAAACGGCTGATTTTCGACAAAAGAGATAACACCCCCCCATTACGTCATGCTTCAGAAATGTGGAAAATGGTCCGTTTTCAAATGTTTTATTTTTGAACGTCAGTTCACATTTGTAGGTGGATCATCAGTGTTAGAGCTAAAATTAGCATGTTTAAAGTGATTTTCATGCTTCCAGGGGCCCAAAACACAAGATTTATGGAATGGTTAAAAGTGCATGAAAATGGCCAATTTACTCACTCTGAGTTCTCAAAAAGGGTTTCTTCACCCCGGGAAGTTAATTAAATACCATTTGGAGGCATTTAATGTTCGAGCAAAAACGGCTGATTTTCGACAAAAGAGATAACACCCCCCCATTACGTCATGCTTCAGAAATGTGGAAAATGGTCCGTTTTCAAATGTTTTATTTTTGAACGTCAGTTCACATTTGTAGGTGGATCATCAGTGTTAAAGCTAAAATTAGCATGTTTAAAGTGATTTTCATGCTTCCAGGGGCTCGGGAAGTTAATTAAATACCATTTGGAGGCATTTAATGTTCGAGCAAAAACGGCTGATTTTCGACAAAAGAGATAACACCCCCCCATTACGTCATGCTTCAGAAATGTGGAAAATGGTCCGTTTTCAAATGTTTTATTTTTGAACGTCAGTTCACATTTGTATGTGGATCATCAGTGTTAGAGCTAAAATTAGCATGTTTAAAGTTATTTTCATGCTTCCAGGGGCTCGGGAAGTTAATTAAATACCATTTGGAGGCATTTAATGTTCGAGCAAAAACGGCTGATTTTCGACAAAAGAGATAACACCCCCCCATTACGTCATGCTTCAGAAATGTGGAAAATGGTCCGTTTTCAAATGTTTTATTTTTGAACGTCAGTTCACATTTGTAGGTGGATCATCAGTGTTAGAGCTAAAATTAGCATGTTTAAAGTGATTTTCATGCTTCCAGGGGCCCAAAACACAAGATTTATGGAATGGTTAAAAGTGCATGAAAATGGCCAATTTACTCACTCTGAGTTCTCAAAAAGGGTTTCTTCACCCCGGGAAGTTAATTAAATACCATTTGGAGGCATTTAATGTTCGAGCAAAAACGGCTGATTTTCGACAAAAGAGATAACACCCCCCCATTACGTCATGCTTCAGAAATGTGGAAAATGGTCCGTTTTCAAATGTTTTATTTTTGAACGTCAGTTCACATTTGTAGGTGGATCATCAGTGTTAGAGCTAAAATTAGCATGTTTAAAGTGATTTTCATGCTTCCAGGGGCTCGGGAAGTTAATTAAATACCATTTGGAGGCATTTAATGTTCGAGCAAAAACGGCTGATTTTCGACAAAAGAGATAACACCCCCCCATTACGTCATGCTTCAGAAATGTGGAAAATGGTCCGTTTTCAAATGTTTTATTTTTGAACGTCAGTTCACATTTGTAGGTGGATCATCAGTGTTAGAGCTAAAATTAGCATGTTTAAAGTGATTTTCATGCTTCCAGGGGCTCGGGAAGTTAATTAAATACCATTTGGAGGCATTTAATGTTCGAGCAAAAACGGCTGATTTTCGACAAAAGAGATAACACCCCCCCATTACGTCATGCTTCAGAAATGTGGAAAATGGTCCGTTTTCAAATGTTTTATTTTTGAACGTCAGTTCCCATTTGTAGGTGGATCATCAGTGTTAGAGCTAAAATTAGCATGTTTAAAGTGATTTTCATGCTTCCAGGGGCCCAAAACACAAGATTTATGGAATGGTTAAAAGTGCATGAAAATGGCCAATTTACTCACTCTGAGTTCTCAAAAAGGGTTTCTTCACCCCGGGAAGTTAATTAAATACCATTTGGAGGCATTTAATGTTCGAGCAAAAACGGCTGATTTTCGACAAAAGAGATAACACCCCCCCATTACGTCATGCTTCAGAAATGTGGAAAATGGTCCGTTTTCAAATGTTTTATTTTTGAACGTCAGTTCACATTTGTAGGTGGATCATCAGTGTTAGAGCTAAAATTAGCATGTTTAAAGTGATTTTCATGCTTCCAGGGGCCCAAAACACAAGATTTATGGAATGGTTAAAAGTGCATGAAAATGGCCAATTTACTCACTCTGAGTTCTCAAAAAGGGTTTCTTCACCCCGGGAAGTTAATTAAATACCAGTTGGAGGCATTTAATGTTCGAGCAAAAACGGCTGATTTTCGACAAAAGAGATAACACCCCCCCATTACGTCATGCTTCAGAAATGTGGAAAATGGTCCGTTTTCAAATGTTTTATTTTTGAACGTCAGTTCACATTTGTAGGTGGATCATCAGTGTTAGAGCTAAAATTAGCATGTTTAAAGTGATTTTCATGCTTCCAGGGGCTCGGGAAGTTAATTAAATACCATTTGGAGGCATTTAATGTTCGAGCAAAAACGGCTGATTTTCGACAAAAGAGATAACACCCCCCCATTACGTCATGCTTCAGAAATGTGGAAAATGGTCCGTTTTCAAATGTTTTATTTTTGAACGTCAGTTCACATTTGTAGGTGGATCATCAGTGTTAGAGCTAAAATTAGCATGTTTAAAGTGATTTTCATGCTTCCAGGGGCTCGGGAAGTTAATTAAATACCATTTGGAGGCATTTAATGTTCGAGCAAAAACGGCTGATTTTCGACAAAAGAGATAACACCCCCCCATTACGTCATGCTTCAGAAATGTGGAAAATGGTCCGTTTTCAAATGTTTTATTTTTGAACGTCAGTTCACATTTGTAGGTGGATCATCAGTGTTAGAGCTAAAATTAGCATGTTTAAAGTGATTTTCATGCTTCCAGGGGCTCGGGAAGTTAATTAAATACCATTTGGAGGCATTTAATGTTCGAGCAAAAACGGCTGATTTTCGACAAAAGAGATAACACCCCCCCATTACGTCATGCTTCAGAAATGTGGAAAATGGTCCGTTTTCAAATGTTTTATTTTTGAACGTCAGTTCACATTTGTAGGTGGATCATCAGTGTTAGAGCTAAAATTAGCATGTTTAAAGTGATTTTCATGCTTCCAGGGGCTCGGGAAGTTAATTAAATACCATTTGGAGGCATTTAATGTTCGAGCAAAAACGGCTGATTTTCGACAAAAGAGATAACACCCCCCCATTACGTCATGCTTCAGAAATGTGGAAAATGGTCCGTTTTCAAATGTTTTATTTTTGAACGTCAGTTCACATTTGTAGGTGGATCATCAGTGTTAGAGCTAAAATTAGCATGTTTAAAGTGATTTTCATGCTTCCAGGGGCTCGGGAAGTTAATTAAATACCATTTGGAGGCATTTAATGTTCGAGCAAAAACGGCTGATTTTCAACAAAAGAGATAACACCCCCCCATTACGTCATGCTTCAGAAATGTGGAAAATGGTCCGTTTTCAAATGTTTTATTTTTGAACGTCAGTTCACATTTGTAGGTGGATCATCAGTGTTAGAGCTAAAATTAGCATGTTTAAAGTGATTTTCATGCTTCCAGGGGCCGGGAAGTTAATTAAATACCATTTGGAGGCATTTAATGTTCGAGCAAAAACGGCTGATTTTCGACAAAAGAGATAACACCCCCCATTACGTCATGCTTCAGAAATGTGGAAAATGGTCCGTTTTCAAATGTTTTATTTTTGAACGTCAGTTCACATTTGTAGGTGGATCATCAGTGTTAGAGCTAAAATTAGCATGTTTAAAGTGATTTTCATGCTTCCAGGGGCTCGGGAAGTTAATTAAATACCATTTGGAGGCATTTAATGTTCGAGCAAAAACGGCTGATTTTCGACAAAAGAGATAACACCCCCCCATTACGTCATGCTTCAGAAATGTGGAAAATGGTCCTTTTTCAAATGTTTTATTTTTGAACGTCAGTTCACATTTGTAGGTGGATCATCAGTGTTAGAGCTAAAATTAGCATGTTTAAAGTGATTTTCATGCTTCCAGGGGCTCGGGAAGTTAATTAAATACCATTTGGAGGCATTTAATGTTCGAGCAAAAACGGCTGATTTTCGACAAAAGAGATAACACCCCCCCCATTACGTCATGCTTCAGAAATGTGGAAAATGGTCCGTTTTCAAATGTTTTATTTTTGAACGTCAGTTCACATTTGTAGGTGGATCATCAGTGTTAGAGCTAAAATTAGCATGTTTAAAGTGATTTTCATGCTTCCAGGGGCTCGGGAAGTTAATTAAATACCATTTGGAGGCATTTAATGTTCGAGCAAAAACGGCTGATTTTCGACAAAAGAGATAACACCCCCCCATTACGTCATGCTTCAGAAATGTGGAAAATGGTCCGTTTTCAAATGTTTTATTTTTGAACGTCAGTTCACATTTGTAGGTGGATCATCAGTGTTAGAGCTAAAATTAGCATGTTTAAAGTGATTTTCATGCTTCCAGGGGCTCGGGAAGTTAATTAAATACCATTTGGAGGCATTTAATGTTCAAGCAAAAACGGCTGATTTTCGACAAAAGAGATAACACCCCCCATTACGTCATGCTTCAGAAATGTGGAAAATGGTCCGTTTTCAAATGTTTTATTTTTGAACGTCAGTTCACATTTGTAGGTGGATCATCAGTGTTAGAGCTAAAATTAGCATGTTTAAAGTGATTTTCATGCTTCCAGGGGCCCAAAACACAAGATTTATGGAATGGTTAAAAGTGCATGAAAATGGCCAATTTACTCAGTCTGAGTTCTCAAAAAGGGTTTCTTCACCCCGGGAAGTTAATTAAATACCATTTGGAGGCATTTAATGTTCGAGCAAAAACGGCTGATTTTCGACAAAAGAGATAACACCCCCCCATTACGTCATGCTTCAGAAATGTGGAAAATGGTCCGTTTTCAAATGTTTTATTTTTGAACGTCAGTTCACATTTGTAGGTGGATCATCAGTGTTAGAGCTAAAATTAGCATGTTTAAAGTGATTTTCATGCTTCCAGGGGCTCGGGAAGTTAATTAAATACCATTTGGAGGCATTTAATGTTCGAGCAAAAACGGCTGATTTTCGACAAAAGAGATAACACCCCCCCATTACGTCATGCTTCAGAAATGTGGAAAATGGTCCGTTTTCAAATGTTTTATTTTTGAACGTCAGTTCACATTTGTAGGTGGATCATCAGTGTTAGAGCTAAAATTAGCATGTTTAAAGTGATTTTCATGCTTCCAGGGGCCCAAAACACAAGATTTATGGAATGGGTAAAAGTGCATGAAAATGGCCAATTTACTCACTCTGAGTTCTCAAAAAGGGTTTCTTCACCCCGGGAAGTTAATTAAATACCATTTGGAGGCATTTAATGTTCGAGCAAAAACGGCTGATTTTCGACAAAAGAGATAACACCCCCCCATTACGTCATGCTTCAGAAATGTGGAAAATGGTCCGTTTTCAAATGTTTTATTTTTGAACGTCAGTTCACATTTGTAGGTGGATCATCAGTGTTAGAGCTAAAATTAGCATGTTTAAAGTGATTTTCATGCTTCCAGGGGCCCAAAACACAAGATTTATGGAATGGTTAAAAGTGCATGAAAATGGCCAATTTACTCACTCTGAGTTCTCAAAAAGGGTTTCTTCACCCCGGGAAATTAATTAAATACCATTTGGAGGCATTTAATGTTCGAGCAAAAACGGCTGATTTTCGACAAAAGAGATAACACCCCCCCATTACGTCATGCTTCAGAAATGTGGAAAATGGTCCGTTTTCAAATGTTTTATTTTTGAACGTCAGTTCACATTTGTAGGTGGATCATCAGTGTTAGAGCTAAAATTAGCATGTTTAAAGTGATTTTCATGCTTCCAGGGGCTCGGGAAGTTAATTAAATACCATTTGGAGGCATTTAATGTTCGAGCAAAAACGGCTGATTTTCGACAAAAGAGATAACACCCCCCCATTACGTCATGCTTCAGAAATGTGGAAAATGGTCCGTTTTCAAATGTTTTATTTTTGAACGTCAGTTCACATTTGTAGGTGGATCATCAGTGTTAGAGCTAAAATTAGCATGTTTAAAGTGATTTTCATGCTTCCAGGGGCCCAAAACACAAGATTTATGGAATGGTTAAAAGTGCATGAAAATGGCCAATTTACTCACTCTGAGTTCTCAAAAAGGGTTTCTTCACCCCGGGAAGTTAATTAAATACCATTTGGAGGCATTTAATGTTCGAGCAAAAACGGCTGATTTTCGACAAAAGAGATAACACCCCCCCATTACGTCATGCTTCAGAAATGTGGAAAATGGTCCGTTTTCAAATGTTTTATTTTTGAACGTCAGTTCACATTTGTAGGTGGATCATCAGTGTTAGAGCTAAAATTAGCATGTTTAAAGTGATTTTCATGCTTCCAGGGGCTCGGGAAGTTAATTAAATACCATTTGGAGGCATTTAATGTTCGAGCAAAAACGGCTGATTTTCGACAAAAGAGATAACACCCCCCCATTACGTCATGCTTCAGAAATGTGGAAAATGGTCCGTTTTCAAATGTTTTATTTTTGAACGTCAGTTCCCATTTGTAGGTGGATCATCAGTGTTAGAGCTAAAATTAGCATGTTTAAAGTGATTTTCATGCTTCCAGGGGCCCAAAACACAAGATTTATGGAATGGTTAAAAGTGCATGAAAATGGCCAATTTACTCACTCTGAGTTCTCAAAAAGGGTTTCTTCACCCCGGGAAGTTAATTAAATACCATTTGGAGGCATTTAATGTTCGAGCAAAAACGGCTGATTTTCGACAAAAGAGATAACACCCCCCCCATTACGTCATGCTTCAGAAATGTGGAAAATGGTCCGTTTTCAAATGTTTTATTTTTGAACGTCAGTTCACATTTGTAGGTGGATCATCAGTGTTAGAGCTAAAATTAGCATGTTTAAAGTGATTTTCATGCTTCCAGGGGCCCAAAACACAAGATTTATGGAATGGTTAAAAGTGCATGAAAATGGCCAATTTACTCACTCTGAGTTCTCAAAAAGGGTTTCTTCACCCCGGGAAGTTAATTAAATACCATTTGGAGGCATTTAATGTTCGAGCAAAAACGGCTGATTTTCGACAAAAGAGATAACACCCCCCCCATTACGTCATGCTTCAGAAATGTGGAAAATGGTCCGTTTTCAAATGTTTTATTTTTGAACGTCAGTTCACATTTGTAGGTGGATCATCAGTGTTAGAGCTAAAATTAGCATGTTTAAAGTGATTTTCATGCTTCCAGGGGCTCGGGAAGTTAATTAAATACCATTTGGAGGCATTTAATGTTCGAGCAAAAACGGCTGATTTTCGACAAAAGAGATAACACCCCCCCATTACGTCATGCTTCAGAAATGTGGAAAATGGTCCGTTTTCAAATGTTTTATTTTTGAACGTCAGTTCACATTTGTAGGTGGATCATCAGTGTTAGAGCTAAAATTAGCATGTTTAAAGTGATTTTCATGCTTCCAGGGGCTCGGGAAGTTAATTAAATACCATTTGGAGGCATTTAATGTTCGAGCAAAAACGGCTGATTTTCGACAAAAGAGATAACACCCCCCCATTACGTCATGCTTCAGAAATGTGGAAAATGGTCCGTTTTCAAATGTTTTATTTTTGAACGTCAGTTCACATTTGTAGGTGGATCATCAGTGTTAGAGCTAAAATTAGCATGTTTAAAGTGATTTTCATGCTTCCAGGGGCTCGGGAAGTTAATTAAATACCATTTGGAGGCATTTAATGTTCGAGCAAAAACGGCTGATTTTCGACAAAAGAGATATCACCCCCCCATTACGTCATGCTTCAGAAATGTGGAAAATGGTCCGTTTTCAAATGTTTTATTTTTGAACGTCAGTTCACATTTGTAGGTGGATCATCAGTGTTAGAGCTAAAATTAGCATGTTTAAAGTGATTTTCATGCTTCCAGGGGCTCGGGAAGTTAATTAAATACCATTTGGAGGCATTTAATGTTCGAGCAAAAACGGCTGATTTTCGACAAAAGAGATAACACCCCCCCATTACGTCATGCTTCAGAAATGTGGAAAATGGTCCGTTTTCAAATGTTTTATTTTTGAACGTCAGTTCACATTTGTAGGTGGATCATCAGTGTTAGAGCTAAAATTAGCATGTTTAAAGTGATTTTCATGCTTCCAGGGGCTCGGGAAGTTAATTAAATACCATTTGGAGGCATTTAATGTTCGAGCAAAAACGGCTGATTTTCGACAAAAGAGATAACACCCCCCCATTACGTCATGCTTCAGAAATGTGGAAAATGGTCCGTTTTCAAATGTTTTATTTTTGAACGTCAGTTCACATTTGTAGGTGGATCATCAGTGTTAGAGCTAAAATTAGCATGTTTAAAGTGATTTTCATGCTTCCAGGGGCTCGGGAAGTTAATTAAATACCATTTGGAGGCATTTAATGTTCGAGCAAAAACGGCTGATTTTCGACAAAAGAGATAACACCCCCCATTACGTCATGCTTCAGAAATGTGGAAAATGGTCCGTTTTCAAATGTTTTATTTTTGAACGTCAGTTCACATTTGTAGGTGGATCATCAGTGTTAGAGCTAAAATTAGCATGTTTAAAGTGATTTTCATGCTTCCAGGGGCTCGGGAAGTTAATTAAATACCATTTGGAGGCATTTAATGTTCGAGCAAAAACGGCTGATTTTCGACAAAAGAGATAACACCCCCCCATTACGTCATGCTTCAGAAATGTGGAAAATGGTCCTTTTTCAAATGCTTTTTTTTTTGAACGTCAGTTCACATTTGTAGGTGGATCATCAGTGTTAGAGCTAAAATTAGCATGTTTAAAGTGATTTTCATGCTTCCAGGGGCTCGGGAAGTTAATTAAATACCATTTGGAGGCATTTAATGTTCGAGCAAAAACGGCTGATTTTCGACAAAAGAGATAACACCCCCCCATTACGTCATGCTTCAGAAATGTGGAAAATGGTCCGTTTTCAAATGTTTTATTTTTGAACGTCAGTTCACATTTGTAGGTGGATCATCAGTGTTAGAGCTAAAATTAGCATGTTTAAAGTGATTTTCATGCTTCCAGGGGCTCGGGAAGTTAATTAAATACCATTTGGAGGCATTTAATGTTCGAGCAAAAACGGCTGATTTTCGACAAAAGAGATAACACCCCCCCATTACGTCATGCTTCAGAAATGTGGAAAATGGTCCGTTTTCAAATGTTTTATTTTTGAACGTCAGTTCACATTTGTAGGTGGATCATCAGTGTTAGAGCTAAAATTAGCATGTTTAAAGTGATTTTCATGCTTCCAGGGGCTCGGGAAGTTAATTAAATACCATTTGGAGGCATTTAATGTTCGAGCAAAAACGGCTGATTTTCGACAAAAGAGATAACACCCCCCCATTACGTCATGCTTCAGAAATGTGGAAAATGGTCCGTTTTCAAATGTTTTATTTTTGAACGTCAGTTCACATTTGTAGGTGGATCATCAGTGTTAGAGCTAAAATTAGCATGTTTAAAGTGATTTTCATGCTTCCAGGGGCCCAAAACACAAGATTTATGGAATGGTTAAAAGTGCATGAAAATGGCCAATTTACTCACTCTGAGTTCTCAAAAAGGGTTTCTTCACCCCGGGAAGTTAATTAAATACCATTTGGAGGCATTTAATGTTCGAGCAAAAACGGCTGATTTTCGACAAAAGAGATAACACCCCCCCATTACGTCATGCTTCAGAAATGTGGAAAATGGTCCGTTTTCAAATGTTTTATTTTTGAACGTCAGTTCACATTTGTAGGTGGATCATCAGTGTTAGAGCTAAAATTAGCATGTTTAAAGTGATTTTCATGCTTCCAGGGGCCCAAAACACAAGATTTATGGAATGGTTAAAAGTGCATGAAAATGGCCAATTTACTCACTCTGAGTTCTCAAAAAGGGTTTCTTCACCCCGGGAAGTTAATTAAATACCATTTGGAGGCATTTAATGTTCGAGCAAAAACGGCTGATTTTCGACAAAAGAGATAACACCCCCCCATTACGTCATGCTTCAGAAATGTGGAAAATGGTCCGTTTTCAAATGTTTTATTTTTGAACGTCAGTTCACATTTGTAGGTGGATCATCAGTGTTAGAGCTAAAATTAGCATGTTTAAAGTGATTTTCATGCTTCCAGGGGCCCAAAACACAAGATTTATGGAATGGTTAAAAGTGCATGAAAATGGCCAATTTACTCACTCTGAGTTCTCAAAAAGGGTTTCTTCACCCCGGGAAATTAATTAAATACCATTTGGAGGCATTTAATGTTCGAGCAAAAACGGCTGATTTTCGACAAAAGAGATAACACCCCCCCATTACGTCATGCTTCAGAAATGTGGAAAATGGTCCGTTTTCAAATGTTTTATTTTTGAACGTCAGTTCACATTTGTAGGTGGATCATCAGTGTTAGAGCTAAAATTAGCATGTTTAAAGTGATTTTCATGCTTCCAGGGGCTCGGGAAGTTAATTAAATACCATTTGGAGGCATTTAATGTTCGAGCAAAAACGGCTGATTTTCGACAAAAGAGATAACACCCCCCCATTACGTCATGCTTCAGAAATGTGGAAAATGGTCCGTTTTCAAATGTTTTATTTTTGAACGTCAGTTCACATTTGTAGGTGGATCATCAGTGTTAGAGCTAAAATTAGCATGTTTAAAGTGATTTTCATGCTTCCAGGGGCTCGGGAAGTTAATTAAATACCATTTGGAGGCATTTAATGTTCGAGCAAAAACGGCTGATTTTCGACAAAAGAGATAACACCCCCCATTACGTCATGCTTCAGAAATGTGGAAAATGGTCCGTTTTCAAATGTTTTATTTTTGAACGTCAGTTCACATTTGTAGGTGGATCATCAGTGTTAGAGCTAAAATTAGCATGTTTAAAGTGATTTTCATGCTTCCAGGGGCTCGGGAAGTTAATTAAATACCATTTGGAGGCATTTAATGTTCGAGCAAAAACGGCTGATTTTCGACAAAAGAGATAACACCCCCCCATTACGTCATGCTTCAGAAATGTGGAAAATGGTCCTTTTTCAAATGTTTTATTTTTGAACGTCAGTTCACATTTGTAGGTGGATCATCAGTGTTAGAGCTAAAATTAGCATGTTTAAAGTGATTTTCATGCTTCCAGGGGCTCGGGAAGTTAATTAAATACCATTTGGAGGCATTTAATGTTCGAGCAAAAACGGCTGATTTTCGACAAAAGAGATAACACCCCCCCATTACGTCATGCTTCAGAAATGTGGAAAATGGTCCGTTTTCAAATGTTTTATTTTTGAACGTCAGTTCACATTTGTAGGTGGATCATCAGTGTTAGAGCTAAAATTAGCATGTTTAAAGTGATTTTCATGCTTCCAGGGGCTCAGGAAGTTAATTAAATACCATTTGGAGGCATTTAATGTTCGAGCAAAAAAGGCTGATTTTCGACAAAAGAGATAACACCCCCCCATTACGTCATGCTTCAGAAATGTGGAAAATGGTCCGTTTTCAAATGTTTTATTTTTGAACGTCAGTTCACATTTGTAGGTGGATCATCAGTGTTAGAGCTAAAATTAGCATGTTTAAAGTGATTTTCATGCTTCCAGGGGCTCGGGAAGTTAATTAAATACCATTTGGAGGCATTTAATGTTCGAGCAAAAACGGCTGATTTTCGACAAAAGAGATAACACCCCCCCATTACGTCATGCTTCAGAAATGTGGAAAATGGTCCGTTTTCAAATGTTTTATTTTTGAACGTCAGTTCACATTTGTAGGTGGATCATCAGTGTTAGAGCTAAAATTAGCATGTTTAAAGTGATTTTCATGCTTCCAGGGGCCCAAAACACAAGATTTATGGAATGGTTAAAAGTGCATGAAAATGGCCAATTTACTCACTCTGAGTTCTCAAAAAGGGTTTCTTCACCCCGGGAAGTTAATTAAATACCATTTGGAGGCATTTAATGTTCGAGCAAAAACGGCTGATTTTCGACAAAAGAGATAACACCCCCCCATTACGTCATGCTTCAGAAATGTGGAAAATGGTCCGTTTTCAAATGTTTTATTTTTGAACGTCAGTTCACATTTGTAGGTGGATCATCAGTGTTAGAGCTAAAATTAGCATGTTTAAAGTGATTTTCATGCTTCCAGGGGCCCAAAACACAAGATTTATGGAATGGTTAAAAGTGCATGAAAATGGCCAATTTACTCACTCTGAGTTCTCAAAAAGGGTTTCTTCACCCCGGGAAGTTAATTAAATACCATTTGGAGGCATTTAATGTTCGAGCAAAAACGGCTGATTTTCGACAAAAGAGATAACACCCCCCCATTACGTCATGCTTCAGAAATGTGGAAAATGGTCCGTTTTCAAATGTTTTATTTTTGAACGTCAGTTCACATTTGTAGGTGGATCATCAGTGTTAGAGCTAAAATTAGCATGTTTAAAGTGATTTTCATGCTTCCAGGGGCCCAAAACACAAGATTTATGGAATGGTTAAAAGTGCATGAAAATGGCCAATTTACTCACTCTGAGTTCTCAAAAAGGGTTTCTTCACCCCGGGAAATTAATTAAATACCATTTGGAGGCATTTAATGTTCGAGCAAAAACGGCTGATTTTCGACAAAAGAGATAACACCCCCCCATTACGTCATGCTTCAGAAATGTGGAAAATGGTCCGTTTTCAAATGTTTTATTTTTGAACGTCAGTTCACATTTGTAGGTGGATCATCAGTGTTAGAGCTAAAATTAGCATGTTTAAAGTGATTTTCATGCTTCCAGGGGCTCGGGAAGTTAATTAAATACCATTTGGAGGCATTTAATGTTCGAGCAAAAACGGCTGATTTTCGACAAAAGAGATAACACCCCCCCATTACGTCATGCTTCAGAAATGTGGAAAATGGTCCGTTTTCAAATGTTTTATTTTTGAACGTCAGTTCACATTTGTAGGTGGATCATCAGTGTTAGAGCTAAAATTAGCATGTTTAAAGTGATTTTCATGCTTCCAGGGGCTCGGGAAGTTAATTAAATACCATTTGGAGGCATTTAATGTTCGAGCAAAAACGGCTGATTTTCGACAAAAGAGATAACACCCCCCCATTACGTCATGCTTCAGAAATGTGGAAAATGGTCCGTTTTCAAATGTTTTATTTTTGAACGTCAGTTCACATTTGTAGGTGGATCATCAGTGTTAGAGCTAAAATTAGCATGTTTAAAGTGATTTTCATGCTTCCAGGGGCCCAAAACACAAGATTTATGGAATGGGTAAAAGTGCATGAAAATGGCCAATTTACTCACTCTGAGTTCTCAAAAAGGGTTTCTTCACCCCGGGAAGTTAATTAAATACCATTTGGAGGCATTTAATGTTCGAGCAAAAACGGCTGATTTTCGACAAAAGAGATAACACCCCCCATTACGTCATGCTTCAGAAATGTGGAAAATGGTCCGTTTTCAAATGTTTTATTTTTGAACGTCAGTTCACATTTGTAGGTGGATCATCAGTGTTAGAGCTAAAATTAGCATGTTTAAAGTGATTTTCATGCTTCCAGGGGCCCAAAACACAAGATTTATGGAATGGTTAAAAGTGCATGAAAATGGCCAATTTACTCACTCTGAGTTCTCAAAAAGGGTTTCTTCACCCCGGGAAATTAATTAAATACCATTTGGAGGCATTTAATGTTCGAGCAAAAACGGCTGATTTTCGACAAAAGAGATAACACCCCCCCATTACGTCATGCTTCAGAAATGTGGAAAATGGTCCGTTTTCAAATGTTTTATTTTTGAACGTCAGTTCACATTTGTAGGTGGATCATCAGTGTTAGAGCTAAAATTAGCATGTTTAAAGTGATTTTCATGCTTCCAGGGGCTCGGGAAGTTAATTAAATACCATTTGGAGGCATTTAATGTTCGAGCAAAAACGGCTGATTTTCGACAAAAGAGATAACACCCCCCCATTACGTCATGCTTCAGAAATGTGGAAAATGGTCCGTTTTCAAATGTTTTATTTTTGAACGTCAGTTCACATTTGTAGGTGGATCATCAGTGTTAGAGCTAAAATTAGCATGTTTAAAGTGATTTTCATGCTTCCAGGGGCTCGGGAAGTTAATTAAATACCATTTGGAGGCATTTAATGTTCGAGCAAAAACGGCTGATTTTCGACAAAAGAGATAACACCCCCCCATTACGTCATGCTTCAGAAATGTGGAAAATGGTCCGTTTTCAAATGTTTTATTTTTGAACGTCAGTTCACATTTGTAGGTGGATCATCAGTGTTAGAGCTAAAATTAGCATGTTTAAAGTGATTTTCATGCTTCCAGGGGCCCAAAACACAAGATTTATGGAATGGTTAAAAGTGCATGAAAATGGCCAATTTACTCACTCTGAGTTCTCAAAAAGGGTTTCTTCACCCCGGGAAGTTAATTAAATACCATTTGGAGGCATTTAATGTTCGAGCAAAAACGGCTGATTTTCGACAAAAGAGATAACACCCCCCCATTACGTCATGCTTCAGAAATGTGGAAAATGGTCCGTTTTCAAATGTTTTATTTTTGAACGTCAGTTCACATTTGTAGGTGGATCATCAGTGTTAGAGCTAAAATTAGCATGTTTAAAGTGATTTTCATGCTTCCAGGGGCCCAAAACACAAGATTTATGGAATGGTTAAAAGTGCATGAAAATGGCCAATTTACTCACTCTGAGTTCTCAAAAAGGGTTTCTTCACCCCGGGAAGTTAATTAAATACCATTTGGAGGCATTTAATGTTCGAGCAAAAACGGCTGATTTTCGACAAAAGAGATAACACCCCCCCATTACGTCATGCTTCAGAAATGTGGAAAATGGTCCGTTTTCAAATGTTTTATTTTTGAACGTCAGTTCACATTTGTAGGTGGATCATCAGTGTTAGAGCTAAAATTAGCATGTTTAAAGTGATTTTCATGCTTCCAGGGGCTCGGGAAGTTAATTAAATACCATTTGGAGGCATTTAATGTTCGAGCAAAAACGGCTGATTTTCGACAAAAGAGATAACACCCCCCCATTACGTCATGCTTCAGAAATGTGGAAAATGGTCCGTTTTCAAATGTTTTATTTTTGAACGTCAGTTCACATTTGTAGGTGGATCATCAGTGTTAGAGCTAAAATTAGCATGTTTAAAGTGATTTTCATGCTTCCAGGGGCCCAAAACACAAGATTTATGGAATGGTTAAAAGTGCATGAAAATGGCCAATTTACTCACTCTGAGTTCTCAAAAAGGGTTTCTTCACCCCGGGAAGTTAATTAAATACCATTTGGAGGCATTTAATGTTCGAGCAAAAACGGCTGATTTTCGACAAAAGAGATAACACCCCCCCATTACGTCATGCTTCAGAAATGTGGAAAATGGTCCGTTTTCAAATGTTTTATTTTTGAACGTCAGTTCACATTTGTAGGTGGATCATCAGTGTTAGAGCTAAAATTAGCATGTTTAAAGTGATTTTCATGCTTCCAGGGGCCCAAAACACAAGATTTATGGAATGGTTAAAAGTGCATGAAAATGGCCAATTTACTCACTCTGAGTTCTCAAAAAGGGTTTCTTCACCCCGGGAAGTTAATTAAATACCATTTGGAGGCATTTAATGTTCGAGCAAAAACGGCTGATTTTCGACAAAAGAGATAACACCCCCCCATTACATCATGCTTCAGAAATGTGGAAAATGGTCCGTTTTCAAATGTTTTATTTTTGAACGTCAGTTCACATTTGTAGGTGGATCATCAGTGTTAGAGCTAAAATTAGCATGTTTAAAGTGATTTTCATGCTTCCAGGGGCTCGGGAAGTTAATTAAATACCATTTGGAGGCATTTAATGTTCGAGCAAAAACGGCTGATTTTCGACAAAAGAGATAACACCCCCCCATTACGTCATGCTTCAGAAATGTGGAAAATGGTCCGTTTTCAAATGTTTTATTTTTGAACGTCAGTTCACATTTGTAGGTGGATCATCAGTGTTAGAGCTAAAATGAGCATGTTTAAAGTGATTTTCATGCTTCCAGGGGCCCAAAACACAAGATTTATGGAATGGTTAAAAGTGCATGAAAATGGCCAATCTACTCACTCTGAGTTCTCAAAAAGGGTTTCTTCACCCCGGGAAGTTAATTAAATACCATTTGGAGGCATTTAATGTTCGAGCAAAAACGGCTGATTTTCGACAAAAGAGATAACACCCCCCATTACGTCATGCTTCAGAAATGTGGAAAATGGTCCGTTTTCAAATGTTTTATTTTTGAACGTCAGTTCACATTTGTAGGTGGATCATCAGTGTTAGAGCTAAAATTAGCATGTTTAAAGTGATTTTCATGCTTCCAGGGGCTCGGGAAGTTAATTAAATACCATTTGGAGGCATTTAATGTTCGAGCAAAAACGGCTGATTTTCGACAAAAGAGATAACACCCCCCCATTACGTCATGCTTCAGAAATGTGGAAAATGGTCCGTTTTCAAATGTTTTATTTTTGAACGTCAGTTCACATTTGTAGGTGGATCATCAGTGTTAGAGCTAAAATTAGCATGTTTAAAGTGATTTTCATGCTTCCAGGGGCTCGGGAAGTTAATTAAATACCATTTGGAGGCATTTAATGTTCGAGCAAAAACGGCTGATTTTCGACAAAAGAGATAACACCCCCCCATTACGTCATGCTTCAGAAATGTGGAAAATGGTCCGTTTTCAAATGTTTTATTTTTGAACGTCAGTTCACATTTGTAGGTGGATCATCAGTGTTAGAGCTAAAATTAGCATGTTTAAAGTGATTTTCATGCTTCCAGGGGCCCAAAACACAAGATTTATGGAATGGTTAAAAGTGCATGAAAATGGCCAATTTACTCACTCTGAGTTCTCAAAAAGGTTTCTTCACCCCGGGAAGTTAATTAAATACCATTTGGAGGCATTTAATGTTCGAGCAAAAACGGCTGATTTTCGACAAAAGAGATAACACCCCCCATTACGTCATGCTTCAGAAATGTGGAAAATGGTCCGTTTTCAAATGTTTTATTTTTGAACGTCAGTTCACATTTGTAGGTGGATCATCAGTGTTAGAGCTAAAATTAGCATGTTTAAAGTGATTTTCATGCTTCCAGGGGCTCGGGAAGTTAATTAAATACCATTTGGAGGCATTTAATGTTCGAGCAAAAACGGCTGATTTTCGACAAAAGAGATAACACCCCCCCATTACGTCATGCTTCAGAAATGTGGAAAATGGTCGGTTTTCAAATGTTTTATTTTTGAACGTCAGTTCACATTTGTAGGTGGATCATCAGTGTTAGAGCTAAAATTAGCATGTTTAAAGTGATTTTCATGCTTCCAGGGGCTCGGGAAGTTAATTAAATACCATTTGGAGGCATTTAATGTTCGAGCAAAAACGGCTGATTTTCGACAAAAGAGATAACACCCCCCCATTACGTCATGCTTCAGAAATGTGGAAAATGGTCCGTTTTCAAATGTTTTATTTTTGAACGTCAGTTCACATTTGTAGGTGGATCATCAGTGTTAGAGCTAAAATTAGCATGTTTAAAGTGATTTTCATGCTTCCAGGGGCTCGGGAAGTTAATTAAATACCATTTGGAGGCATTTAATGTTCGAGCAAAAACGGCTGATTTTCGACAAAAGAGATAACACCCCCCCCATTACGTCATGCTTCAGAAATGTGGAAAATGGTCCGTTTTCAAATGTTTTATTTTTGAACGTCAGTTCACATTTGTAGGTGGATCATCAGTGTTAGAGCTAAAATTAGCATGTTTAAAGTGATTTTCATGCTTCCAGGGGCCCAAAACACAAGATTTATGGAATGGTTAAAAGTGCATGAAAATGGCCAATTTACTCACTCTGAGTTCTCAAAAAGGGTTTCTTCACCCCGGGAAGTTAATTAAATACCATTTGGAGGCATTTAATGTTCGAGCAAAAACGGCTGATTTTCGACAAAAGAGATAACACCCCCCCATTACGTCATGCTTCAGAAATGTGGAAAATGGTCCGTTTTCAAATGTTTTATTTTTGAACGTCAGTTCACATTTGTAGGTGGATCATCAGTGTTAGAGCTAAAATTAGCATGTTTAAAGTGATTTTCATGCTTCCAGGGGCTCGGGAAGTTAATTAAATACCATTTGGAGGCATTTAATGTTCGAGCAAAAACGGCTGATTTTCGACAAAAGAGATAACACCCCCCCATTACGTCATGCTTCAGAAATGTGGAAAATGGTCCGTTTTCAAATGTTTTATTTTTGAACGTCAGTTCACATTTGTAGGTGGATCATCAGTGTTAGAGCTAAAATTAGCATGTTTAAAGTGATTTTCATGCTTCCAGGGGCTCGGGAAGTTAATTAAATACCATTTGGAGGCATTTAATGTTCGAGCAAAAACGGCTGATTTTCGACAAAAGAGATAACACCCCCCCATTACGTCATGCTTCAGAAATGTGGAAAATGGTCCGTTTTCAAATGTTTTATTTTTGAACGTCAGTTCACATTTGTAGGTGGATCATCAGTGTTAGAGCTAAAATTAGCATGTTTAAAGTGATTTTCATGCTTCCAGGGGCCCAAAACACAAGATTTATGGAATGGTTAAAAGTGCATGAAAATGGCCAATTTACTCACTCTGAGTTCTCAAAAAGGGTTTCTTCACCCCGGGAAGTTAATTAAATACCATTTGGAGGCATTTAATGTTCGAGCAAAAACGGCTGATTTTCGACAAAAGAGATAACACCCCCCCATTACGTCATGCTTCAGAAATGTGGAAAATGGTCCGTTTTCAAATGTTTTATTTTTGAACGTCAGTTCACATTTGTAGGTGGATCATCAGTGTTAGAGCTAAAATTAGCATGTTTAAAGTGATTTTCATGCTTCCAGGGGCTCGGGAAGTTAATTAAATACCATTTGGAGGCATTTAATGTTCGAGCAAAAACGGCTGATTTTCGACAAAAGAGATAACACCCCCCCATTACGTCATGCTTCAGAAATGTGGAAAATGGTCCGTTTTTAAATGTTTTATTTTTGAACGTCAGTTCACATTTGTAGGTGGATCATCAGTGTTAGAGCTAAAATTAGCATGTTTAAAGTGATTTTCATGCTTCCAGGGGCTCGGGAAGTTAATTAAATACCATTTGGAGGCATTTAATGTTCGAGCAAAAACGGCTGATTTTCGACAAAAGAGATAACACCCCCCCATTACGTCATGCTTCAGAAATGTGGAAAATGGTCCGTTTTCAAATGTTTTATTTTTGAACGTCAGTTCACATTTGTAGGTGGATCATCAGTGTTAGAGCTAAAATTAGCATGTTTAAAGTGATTTTCATGCTTCCAGGGGCCCAAAACACAAGATTTATGGAATGGTTAAAAGTGCATGAAAATGGCCAATTTACTCACTCTGAGTTCTCAAAAAGGGTTTCTTCACCCCGGGAAGTTAATTAAATACCATTTGGAGGCATTTAATGTTCGAGCAAAAACGGCTGATTTTCGACAAAAGAGATAACACCCCCCCATTACGTCATGCTTCAGAAATGTGGAAAATGGTCCGTTTTCAAATGTTTTATTTTTGAACGTCAGTTCACATTTGTAGGTGGATCATCAGTGTTAGAGCTAAAATTAGCATGTTTAAAGTGATTTTCATGCTTCCAGGGGCTCGGGAAGTTAATTAAATACCATTTGGAGGCATTTAATGTTCGAGCAAAAACGGCTGATTTTCGACAAAAGAGATAACACCCCCCCATTACGTCATGCTTCAGAAATGTGGAAAATGGTCCGTTTTCAAATGTTTTATTTTTGAACGTCAGTTCACATTTGTAGGTGGATCATCAGTGTTAGAGCTAAAATTAGCATGTTTAAAGTGATTTTCATGCTTCCAGGGGCTCGGGAAGTTAATTAAATACCATTTGGAGGCATTTAATGTTCGAGCAAAAACGGCTGATTTTCGACAAAAGAGATAACACCCCCCCATTACGTCATGCTTCAGAAATGTGGAAAATGGTCCGTTTTCAAATGTTTTATTTTTGAACGTCAGTTCACATTTGTAGGTGGATCATCAGTGTTAGAGCTAAAATTAGCATGTTTAAAGTGATTTTCATGCTTCCAGGGGCTCGGGAAGTTAATTAAATACCATTTGGAGGCATTTAATGTTCGAGCAAAAACGGCTGATTTTCGACAAAAGAGATAACACCCCCCCATTACGTCATGCTTCAGAAATGTGGAAAATGGTCCGTTTTCAAATGTTTTATTTTTGAACGTCAGTTCACATTTGTAGGTGGATCATCAGTGTTAGAGCTAAAATTAGCATGTTTAAAGTGATTTTCATGCTTCCAGGGGCTCGGGAAGTTAATTAAATACCATTTGGAGGCATTTAATGTTCGAGCAAAAACGGCTGATTTTCGACAAAAGAGATAACACCCCCCCATTACGTCATGCTTCAGAAATGTGGAAAATGGTCCGTTTTCAAATGTTTTATTTTTGAACGTCAGTTCACATTTGTAGGTGGATCATCAGTGTTAGAGCTAAAATTAGCATGTTTAAAGTGATTTTCATGCTTCCAGGGGCCCAAAACACAAGATTTATGGAATGGTTAAAAGTGCATGAAAATGGCCAATTTACTCACTCTGAGTTCTCAAAAAGGGTTTCTTCACCCCGGGAAGTTAATTAAATACCATTTGGAGGCATTTAATGTTCGAGCAAAAACGGCTGATTTTCGACAAAAGAGATAACACCCCCCCATTACGTCATGCTTCAGAAATGTGGAAAATGGTCCGTTTTCAAATGTTTTATTTTTGAACGTCAGTTCACATTTGTAGGTGGATCATCAGTGTTAGAGCTAAAATTAGCATGTTTAAAGTGATTTTCATGCTTCCAGGGGCTCGGGAAGTTAATTAAATACCATTTGGAGGCATTTAATGTTCGAGCAAAAACGGCTGATTTTCGACAAAAGAGATAACACCCCCCCATTACGTCATGCTTCAGAAATGTGGAAAATGGTCCGTTTTCAAATGTTTTATTTTTGAACGTCAGTTCACATTTGTAGGTGGATCATCAGTGTTAGAGCTAAAATTAGCATGTTTAAAGTGATTTTCATGCTTCCAGGGGCTCGGGAAGTTAATTAAATACCATTTGGAGGCATTTAATGTTCGAGCAAAAACGGCTGATTTTCGACAAAAGAGATAACACCCCCCCATTACGTCATGCTTCAGAAATGTGGAAAATGGTCCGTTTTCAAATGTTTTATTTTTGAACGTCAGTTCACATTTGTAGGTGGATCATCAGTGTTAGAGCTAAAATTAGCATGTTTAAAGTGATTTTCATGCTTCCAGGGGCCCAAAACACAAGATTTATGGAATGGTTAAAAGTGCATGAAAATGGCCAATTTACTCACTCTGAGTTCTCAAAAAGGGTTTCTTCACCCCGGGAAGTTAATTAAATACCATTTGGAGGCATTTAATGTTCGAGCAAAAACGGCTGATTTTCGACAAAAGAGATAACACCCCCCCATTACGTCATGCTTCAGAAATGTGGAAAATGGTCCGTTTTCAAATGTTTTATTTTTGAACGTCAGTTCACATTTGTAGGTGGATCATCAGTGTTAGAGCTAAAATTAGCATGTTTAAAGTGATTTTCATGCTTCCAGGGGCTCGGGAAGTTAATTAAATACCATTTGGAGGCATTTAATGTTCGAGCAAAAACGGCTGATTTTCGACAAAAGAGATAACACCCCCCCATTACGTCATGCTTCAGAAATGTGGAAAATGGTCCGTTTTCAAATGTTTTATTTTTGAACGTCAGTTCACATTTGTAGGTGGATCATCAGTGTTAGAGCTAAAATTAGCATGTTTAAAGTGATTTTCATGCTTCCAGGGGCTCGGGAAGTTAATTAAATACCATTTGGAGGCATTTAATGTTCGAGCAAAAACGGCTGATTTTCGACAAAAGAGATAACACCCCCCCATTACGTCATGCTTCAGAAATGTGGAAAATGGTCCGTTTTCAAATGTTTTATTTTTGAACGTCAGTTCACATTTGTAGGTGGATCATCAGTGTTAGAGCTAAAATTAGCATGTTTAAAGTGATTTTCATGCTTCCAGGGGCTCGGGAAGTTAATTAAATACCATTTGGAGGCATTTAATGTTCGAGCAAAAACGGCTGATTTTCGACAAAAGAGATAACACCCCCCCATTACGTCATGCTTCAGAAATGTGGAAAATGGTCCGTTTTCAAATGTTTTATTTTTGAACGTCAGTTCACATTTGTAGGTGGATCATCAGTGTTAGAGCTAAAATTAGCATGTTTAAAGTGATTTTCATGCTTCCAGGGGCTCGGGAAGTTAATTAAATACCATTTGGAGGCATTTAATGTTCGAGCAAAAACGGCTGATTTTCGACAAAAGAGATAACACCCCCCCATTACGTCATGCTTCAGAAATGTGGAAAATGGTCCGTTTTCAAATGTTTTATTTTTGAACGTCAGTTCACATTTGTAGGTGGATCATCAGTGTTAGAGCTAAAATTAGCATGTTTAAAGTGATTTTCATGCTTCCAGGGGCCCAAAACACAAGATTTATGGAATGGTTAAAAGTGCATGAAAATGGCCAATTTACTCACTCTGAGTTCTCAAAAAGGGTTTCTTCACCCCGGGAAGTTAATTAAATACCATTTGGAGGCATTTAATGTTCGAGCAAAAACGGCTGATTTTCGACAAAAGAGATAACACCCCCCCATTACGTCATGCTTCAGAAATGTGGAAAATGGTCCGTTTTCAAATGTTTTATTTTTGAACGTCAGTTCACATTTGTAGGTGGATCATCAGTGTTAGAGCTAAAATTAGCATGTTTAAAGTGATTTTCATGCTTCCAGGGGCTCGGGAAGTTAATTAAATACCATTTGGAGGCATTTAATGTTCGAGCAAAAACGGCTGATTTTCGACAAAAGAGATAACACCCCCCCATTACGTCATGCTTCAGAAATGTGGAAAATGGTCCGTTTTCAAATGTTTTATTTTTGAACGTCAGTTCACATTTGTAGGTGGATCATCAGTGTTAGAGCTAAAATTAGCATGTTTAAAGTGATTTTCATGCTTCCAGGGGCTCGGGAAGTTAATTAAATACCATTTGGAGGCATTTAATGTTCGAGCAAAAACGGCTGATTTTCGACAAAAGAGATAACACCCCCCCATTACGTCATGCTTCAGAAATGTGGAAAATGGTCCGTTTTCAAATGTTTTATTTTTGAACGTCAGTTCACATTTGTAGGTGGATCATCAGTGTTAGAGCTAAAATTAGCATGTTTAAAGTGATTTTCATGCTTCCAGGGGCCCAAAACACAAGATTTATGGAATGGTTAAAAGTGCATGAAAATGGCCAATTTACTCACTCTGAGTTCTCAAAAAGGGTTTCTTCACCCCGGGAAGTTAATTAAATACCATTTGGAGGCATTTAATGTTCGAGCAAAAACGGCTGATTTTCGACAAAAGAGATAACACCCCCCCATTACGTCATGCTTCAGAAATGTGGAAAATGGTCCGTTTTCAAATGTTTTATTTTTGAACGTCAGTTCACATTTGTAGGTGGATCATCAGTGTTAGAGCTAAAATTAGCATGTTTAAAGTGATTTTCATGCTTCCAGGGGCTCGGGAAGTTAATTAAATACCATTTGGAGGCATTTAATGTTCGAGCAAAAACGGCTGATTTTCGACAAAAGAGATAACACCCCCCCATTACGTCATGCTTCAGAAATGTGGAAAATGGTCCGTTTTCAAATGTTTTATTTTTGAACGTCAGTTCACATTTGTAGGTGGATCATCAGTGTTAGAGCTAAAATTAGCATGTTTAAAGTGATTTTCATGCTTCCAGGGGCTCGGGAAGTTAATTAAATACCATTTGGAGGCATTTAATGTTCGAGCAAAAACGGCTGATTTTCGACAAAAGAGATAACACCCCCCCATTACGTCATGCTTCAGAAATGTGGAAAATGGTCCGTTTTCAAATGTTTTATTTTTGAACGTCAGTTCACATTTGTAGGTGGATCATCAGTGTTAGAGCTAAAATTAGCATGTTTAAAGTGATTTTCATGCTTCCAGGGGCTCGGGAAGTTAATTAAATACCATTTGGAGGCATTTAATGTTCGAGCAAAAACGGCTGATTTTCGACAAAGAGATAACACCCCCCATTACGTCATGCTTCAGAAATGTGGAAAATGGTCCGTTTTCAAATGTTTTATTTTTGAACGTCAGTTCACATTTGTAGGTGGATCATCAGTGTTAGAGCTAAAATTAGCATGTTTAAAGTGATTTTCATGCTTCCAGGGGCCCAAAACACAAGATTTATGGAATGGTTAAAAGTGCATGAAAATGGCCAATTTACTCACTCTGAGTTCTCAAAAAGGGTTTCTTCACCCCGGGAAGTTAATTAAATACCATTTGGAGGCATTTAATGTTCGAGCAAAAACGGCTGATTTTCGACAAAAGAGATAACACCCCCCCATTACGTCATGCTTCAGAAATGTGGAAAATGGTCCGTTTTCAAATGTTTTATTTTTGAACGTCAGTTCACATTTGTAGGTGGATCATCAGTGTTAGAGCTAAAATTAGCATGTTTAAAGTGATTTTCATGCTTCCAGGGGCTCGGGAAGTTAATTAAATACCATTTGGAGGCATTTAATGTTCGAGCAAAAACGGCTGATTTTCGACAAAAGAGATAACACCCCCCCATTACGTCATGCTTCAGAAATGTGGAAAATGGTCCGTTTTCAAATGTTTTATTTTTGAACGTCAGTTCACATTTGTAGGTGGATCATCAGTGTTAGAGCTAAAATTAGCATGTTTAAAGTGATTTTCATGCTTCCAGGGGCTCGGGAAGTTAATTAAATACCATTTGGAGGCATTTAATGTTCGAGCAAAAACGGCTGATTTTCGACAAAAGAGATAACACCCCCCCATTACGTCATGCTTCAGAAATGTGGAAAATGGTCCGTTTTCAAATGTTTTATTTTTGAACGTCAGTTCACATTTGTAGGTGGATCATCAGTGTTAGAGCTAAAATTAGCATGTTTAAAGTGATTTTCATGCTTCCAGGGGCCCAAAACACAAGATTTATGGAATGGTTAAAAGTGCATGAAAATGGCCAATTTACTCACTCTGAGTTCTCAAAAAGGGTTTCTTCACCCCGGGAAGTTAATTAAATACCATTTGGAGGCATTTAATGTTCGAGCAAAAACGGCTGATTTTCGACAAAAGAGATAACACCCCCCCATTACGTCATGCTTCAGAAATGTGGAAAATGGTCCGTTTTCAAATGTTTTATTTTTGAACGTCAGTTCACATTTGTAGGTGGATCATCAGTGTTAGAGCTAAAATTAGCATGTTTAAAGTGATTTTCATGCTTCCAGGGGCCCAAAACACAAGATTTATGGAATGGTTAAAAGTGCATGAAAATGGCCAATTTACTCACTCTGAGTTCTCAAAAAGGGTTTCTTCACCCCGGGAAGTTAATTAAATACCATTTGGAGGCATTTAATGTTCGAGCAAAAACGGCTGATTTTCGACAAAAGAGATAACACCCCCCCATTACGTCATGCTTCAGAAATGTGGAAAATGGTCCGTTTTCAAATGTTTTATTTTTGAACGTCAGTTCACATTTGTAGGTGGATCATCAGTGTTAGAGCTAAAATTAGCATGTTTAAAGTGATTTTCATGCTTCCAGGGGCTCGGGAAGTTAATTAAATACCATTTGGAGGCATTTAATGTTCGAGCAAAAACGGCTGATTTTCGACAAAAGAGATAACACCCCCCCATTACGTCATGCTTCAGAAATGTGGAAAATGGTCCGTTTTCAAATGTTTTATTTTTGAACGTCAGTTCACATTTGTAGGTGGATCATCAGTGTTAGAGCTAAAATTAGCATGTTTAAAGTGATTTTCATGCTTCCAGGGGCTCGGGAAGTTAATTAAATACCATTTGGAGGCATTTAATGTTCGAGCAAAAACGGCTGATTTTCGACAAAAGAGATAACACCCCCCCATTACGTCATGCTTCAGAAATGTGGAAAATGGTCCGTTTTCAAATGTTTTATTTTTGAACGTCAGTTCACATTTGTAGGTGGATCATCAGTGTTAGAGCTAAAATTAGCATGTTTAAAGTGATTTTCATGCTTCCAGGGCTCGGGAAGTTAATTAAATACCATTTGGAGGCATTTAATGTTCGAGCAAAAACGGCTGATTTTCGACAAAAGAGATAACACCCCCCCATTACGTCATGCTTCAGAAATGTGGAAAATGGTCCGTTTTCAAATGTTTTATTTTTGAACGTCAGTTCACATTTGTAGGTGGATCATCAGTGTTAGAGCTAAAATTAGCATGTTTAAAGTGATTTTCATGCTTCCAGGGGCCCAAAACACAAGATTTATGGAATGGTTAAAAGTGCATGAAAATGGCCAATTTACTCACTCTGAGTTCTCAAAAAGGGTTTCTTCACCCCGGGAAGTTAATTAAATACCATTTGGAGGCATTTAATGTTCGAGCAAAAACGGCTGATTTTCGACAAAAGAGATAACACCCCCCCATTACGTCATGCTTCAGAAATGTGGAAAATGGTCCGTTTTCAAATGTTTTATTTTTGAACGTCAGTTCACATTTGTAGGTGGATCATCAGTGTTAGAGCTAAAATTAGCATGTTTAAAGTGATTTTCATGCTTCCAGGGGCTCGGGAAGTTAATTAAATACCATTTGGAGGCATTTAATGTTCGAGCAAAAACGGCTGATTTTCGACAAAAGAGATCACACCCCCCCATTACGTCATGCTTCAGAAATGTGGAAAATGGTCCGTTTTCAAATGTTTTATTTTTGAACGTCAGTTCACATTTGTAGGTGGATCATCAGTGTTAGAGCTAAAATTAGCATGTTTAAAGTGATTTTCATGCTTCCAGGGGCTCGGGAAGTTAATTAAATACCATTTGGAGGCATTTAATGTTCGAGCAAAAACGGCTGATTTTCGACAAAAGAGATAACACCCCCCCATTACGTCATGCTTCAGAAATGTGGAAAATGGTCCGTTTTCAAATGTTTTATTTTTGAACGTCAGTTCACATTTGTAGGTGGATCATCAGTGTTAGAGCTAAAATTAGCATGTTTAAAGTGATTTTCATGCTTCCAGGGGCTCGGGAAGTTAATTAAATACCATTTGGAGGCATTTAATGTTCGAGCAAAAACGGCTGATTTTCGACAAAGAGATAACACCCCCCCATTACGTCATGCTTCAGAAATGTGGAAAATGGTCCGTTTTCAAATGTTTTATTTTTGAACGTCAGTTCACATTTGTAGGTGGATCATCAGTGTTAGAGCTAAAATTAGCATGTTTAAAGTGATTTTCATGCTTCCAGGGGCCCAAAACACAAGATTTATGGAATGGTTAAAAGTGCATGAAAATGGCCAATTTACTCACTCTGAGTTCTCAAAAAGGGTTTCTTCACCCCGGGAAGTTAATTAAATACCATTTGGAGGCATTTAATGTTCGAGCAAAAACGGCTGATTTTCGACAAAAGAGATAACACCCCCCCATTACGTCATGCTTCAGAAATGTGGAAAATGGTCCGTTTTCAAATGTTTTATTTTTGAACGTCAGTTCACATTTGTAGGTGGATCATCAGTGTTAGAGCTAAAATTAGCATGTTTAAAGTGATTTTCATGCTTCCAGGGGCTCGGGAAGTTCATTAAATACCATTTGGAGGCATTTAATGTTCGAGCAAAAACGGCTGATTTTCGACAAAAGAGATAACACACCCCCATTACGTCATGCTTCAGAAATGTGGAAAATGGTCCGTTTTCAAATGTTTTATTTTTGAACGTCAGTTCACATTTGTAGGTGGATCATCAGTGTTAGAGCTAAAATTAGCATGTTTAAAGTGATTTTCATGCTTCCAGGGGCTCGGGAAGTTAATTAAATACCATTTGGAGGCATTTAATGTTCGAGCAAAAACGGCTGATTTTCGACAAAAGAGATAACACCCCCCCATTACGTCATGCTTCAGAAATGTGGAAAATGGTCCGTTTTCAAATGTTTTATTTTTGAACGTCAGTTCACATTTGTAGGTGGATCATCAGTGTTAGAGCTAAAATTAGCATGTTTAAAGTGATTTTCATGCTTCCAGGGGCCCAAAACACAAGATTTATGGAATGGTTAAAAGTGCATGAAAATGGCCAATTTACTCACTCTGAGTTCTCAAAAAGGGTTTCTTCACCCCGGGAAGTTAATTAAATACCATTTGGAGGCATTTAATGTTCGAGCAAAAACGGCTGATTTTCGACAAAAGAGATAACACCCCCCCATTACGTCATGCTTCAGAAATGTGGAAAATGGTCCGTTTTCAAATGTTTTATTTTTGAACGTCAGTTCACATTTGTAGGTGGATCATCAGTGTTAGAGCTAAAATTAGCATGTTTAAAGTGATTTTCATGCTTCCAGGGGCCCAAAACACAAGATTTATGGAATGGTTAAAAGTGCATGAAAATGGCCAATTTACTCACTCTGAGTTCTCAAAAAGGGTTTCTTCACCCCGGGAAGTTAATTAAATACCATTTGGAGGCATTTAATGTTCAAACAAAAACGGCTGATTTTCGACAAAAGAGATAACACCCCCCCATTACGTCATGCTTCAGAAATGTGGAAAATGGTCCGTTTTCAAATGTTTTATTTTTGAACGTCAGTTCACATTTGTAGGTGGATCATCAGTGTTAGAGCTAAAATTAGCATGTTTAAAGTGATTTTCATGCTTCCAGGGGCTCGGGAAGTTAATTAAATACCATTTGGAGGCATTTAATGTTCGAGCAAAAACGGCTGATTTTCGACAAAAGAGATAACACCCCCCCATTACGTCATGCTTCAGAAATGTGGAAAATGGTCCGTTTTCAAATGTTTTATTTTTGAACGTCAGTTCACATTTGTAGGTGGATCATCAGTGTTAGAGCTAAAATTAGCATGTTTAAAGTGATTTTCATGCTTCCAGGGGCTCGGGAAGTTAATTAAATACCATTTGGAGGCATTTAATGTTCGAGCAAAAACGGCTGATTTTCGACAAAAGAGATAACACCCCCCCATTACGTCATGCTTCAGAAATGTGGAAAATGGTCCGTTTTCAAATGTTTTATTTTTGAACGTCAGTTCACATTTGTAGGTGGATCATCAGTGTTAGAGCTAAAATTAGCATGTTTAAAGTGATTTTCATGCTTCCAGGGGCCCAAAACACAAGATTTATGGAATGGTTAAAAGTGCATGAAAATGGCCAATTTACTCACTCTGAGTTCTCAAAAAGGGTTTCTTCACCCCGGGAAGTTAATTAAATACCATTTGGAGGCATTTAATGTTCGAGCAAAAACGGCTGATTTTCGACAAAAGAGATAACACCCCCCCATTACGTCATGCTTCAGAAATGTGGAAAATGGTCCGTTTTCAAATGTTTTATTTTTGAACGTCAGTTCACATTTGTAGGTGGATCATCAGTGTTAGAGCTAAAATTAGCATGTTTAAAGTGATTTTCATGCTTCCAGGGGCCCAAAACACAAGATTTATGGAATGGTTAAAAGTGCATGAAAATGGCCAATTTACTCACTCTGAGTTCTCAAAAAGGGTTTCTTCACCCCGGGAAGTTAATTAAATACCATTTGGAGGCATTTAATGTTCGAGCAAAAACGGCTGATTTTCGCCAAAAGAGATAACACCCCCCCATTACGTCATGCTTCAGAAATGTGGAAAATGGTCCGTTTTCAAATGTTTTATTTTTGAACGTCAGTTCACATTTGTAGGTGGATCATCAGTGTTAGAGCTAAAATTAGCATGTTTAAAGTGATTTTCATGCTTCCAGGGGCTCGGGAAGTTAATTAAATACCATTTGGAGGCATTTAATGTTCGAGCAAAAACGGCTGATTTTCGACAAAAGAGATAACACCCCCCCATTACGTCATGCTTCAGAAATGTGGGAAATGGTCCGTTTTCAAATGTTTTATTTTTGAACGTCAGTTCACATTTGTAGGTGGATCATCAGTGTTAGAGCTAAAATTAGCATGTTTAAAGTGATTTTCATGCTTCCAGGGGCTCGGGAAGTTAATTAAATACCATTTGGAGGCATTTAATGTTCGAGCAAAAACGGCTGATTTTCGACAAAAGAGATAACACCCCCCCATTACGTCATGCTTCAGAAATGTGGAAAATGGTCCGTTTTCAAATGTTTTATTTTTGAATGTCAGTTCACATTTGTAGGTGGATCATCAGTGTTAGAGCTAAAATTAGCATGTTTAAAGTGATTTTCATGCTTCCAGGGGCCCAAAACACAAGATTTATGGAATGGTTAAAAGTGCATGAAAATGGCCAATTTACTCACTCTGAGTTCTCAAAAAGGGTTTCTTCACCCCGGGAAGTTAATTAAATACCATTTGGAGGCATTTAATGTTCGAGCAAAAACGGCTGATTTTCGACAAAAGAGATAACACCCCCCCATTACGTCATGCTTCAGAAATGTGGAAAATGGTCCGTTTTCAAATGTTTTATTTTTGAACGTCAGTTCACATTTGTAGGTGGATCATCAGTGTTAGAGCTAAAATTAGCATGTTTAAAGTGATTTTCATGCTTCCAGGGGCTCGGGAAGTTAATTAAATACCATTTGGAGGCATTTAATGTTCGAGCAAAAACGGCTGATTTTCGACAAAAGAGATAACACCCCCCCATTACGTCATGCTTCAGAAATGTGGAAAATGGTCCGTTTTCAAATGTTTTATTTTTGAACGTCAGTTCACATTTGTAGGTGGATCATCAGTGTTAGAGCTAAAATTAGCATGTTTAAAGTGATTTTCATGCTTCCAGGGGCTCGGGAAGTTAATTAAATACCATTTGGAGGCATTTAATGTTCGAGCAAAAACGGCTGATTTTCGACAAAAGAGATAACACCCCCCCATTACGTCATGCTTCAGAAATGTGGAAAATGGTCCGTTTTCAAATGTTTTATTTTTGAACGTCAGTTCACATTTGTAGGTGGATCATCAGTGTTAGAGCTAAAATTAGCATGTTTAAAGTGATTTTCATGCTTCCAGGGGCTCGGGAAGTTAATTAAATACCATTTGGAGGCATTTAATGTTCGAGCAAAAACGGCTGATTTTCGACAAAAGAGATAACACCCCCCCATTACGTCATGCTTCAGAAATGTGGAAAATGGTCCGTTTTCAAATGTTTTATTTTTGAACGTCAGTTCACATTTGTAGGTGGATCATCAGTGTTAGAGCTAAAATTAGCATGTTTAAAGTGATTTTCATGCTTCCAGGGGCTCGGGAAGTTAATTAAATACCATTTGGAGGCATTTAATGTTCGAGCAAAAACGGCTGATTTTCGACAAAAGAGATAACACCCCCCCATTACGTCATGCTTCAGAAATGTGGAAAATGGTCCGTTTTCAAATGTTTTATTTTTGAACGTCAGTTCACATTTGTAGGTGGATCATCAGTGTTAGAGCTAAAATTAGCATGTTTAAAGTGATTTTCATGCTTCCAGGGGCTCGGGAAGTTAATTAAATACCATTTGGAGGCATTTAATGTTCGAGCAAAAACGGCTTTTTTTCGACAAAAGAGATAACACCCCCCCATTACGTCATGCTTCAGAAATGTGGAAAATGGTCCGTTTTCAAATGTTTTATTTTTGAACGTCAGTTCACATTTGTAGGTGGATCATCAGTGTTAGAGCTAAAATTAGCATGTTTAAAGTGATTTTCATGCTTCCAGGGGCTCGGGAAGTTAATTAAATTCCATTTGGAGGCATTTAATGTTCGAGCAAAAACGGCTGATTTTCGACAAAAGAGATAACACCCCCCATTACGTCATGCTTCAGAAATGTGGAAAATGGTCCGTTTTCAAATGTTTTATTTTTGAACGTCAGTTCACATTTGTAGGTGGATCATCAGTGTTAGAGCTAAAATTAGCATGTTTAAAGTGATTTTCATGCTTCCAGGGGCCCCAAACACAAGATTTATGGAATGGTTAAAAGTGCATGAAAATGGCCAATTTACTCACTCTGAGTTCTCAAAAAGGGTTTCTTCACCCCGGGAAGTTAATTAAATACCATTTGGAGGCATTTAATGTTCGAGCAAAAACGGCTGATTTTCGACAAAAGAGATAACACCCCCCCATTACGTCATGCTTCAGAAATGTGGAAAATGGTCCGTTTTCAAATGTTTTATTTTTGAACGTCAGTTCACATTTGTAGGTGGATCATCAGTGTTAGAGCTAAAATTAGCATGTTTAAAGTGATTTTCATGCTTCCAGGGGCCCAAAACACAAGATTTATGGAATGGTTAAAAGTGCATTAAAATGGCCAATTTACTCACTCTGAGTTCTCAAAAAGGGTTTCTTCACCCCGGGAAGTTAATTAAATACCATTTGGAGGCATTTAATGTTCGAGCAAAAACGGCTGATTTTCGACAAAAGAGATAACACCCCCCCATTACGTCATGCTTCAGAAATGTGGAAAATGGTCCGTTTTCAAATGTTTTATTTTTGAACGTCAGTTCACATTTGTAGGTGGATCATCAGTGTTAGAGCTAAAATTAGCATGTTTAAAGTGATTTTCATGCTTCCAGGGGCTCGGGAAGTTAATTAAATACCATTTGGAGGCATTTAATGTTCGAGCAAAAACGGCTGATTTTCGACAAAAGAGATAACACCCCCCCATTACGTCATGCTTCAGAAATGTGGAAAATGGTCCGTTTTCAAATGTTTTATTTTTGAACGTCAGTTCACATTTGTAGGTGGATCATCAGTGTTAGAGCTAAAATTAGCATGTTTAAAGTGATTTTCATGCTTCCAGGGGCTCGGGAAGTTAATTAAATACCATTTGGAGGCATTTAATGTTCGAGCAAAAACGGCTGATTTTCGACAAAAGAGATAACACCCCCCCATTACGTCATGCTTCAGAAATGTGGAAAATGGTCCGTTTTCAAATGTTTTATTTTTGAACGTCAGTTCACATTTGTAGGTGGATCATCAGTGTTAGAGCTAAAATTAGCATGTTTAAAGTGATTTTCATGCTTCCAGGGCTCGGGAAGTTAATTAAATACCATTTGGAGGCATTTAATGTTCGAGCAAAAACGGCTGATTTTCGACAAAAGAGATAACACCCCCCCATTACGTCATGCTTCAGAAATGTGGAAAATGGTCCGTTTTCAAATGTTTTATTTTTGAACGTCAGTTCACATTTGTAGGTGGATCATCAGTGTTAGAGCTAAAATTAGCATGTTTAAAGTGATTTTCATGCTTCCAGGGGCCCAAAACACAAGATTTATGGAATGGTTAAAAGTGCATGAAAATGGCCAATTTACTCACTCTGAGTTCTCAAAAAGGGTTTCTTCACCCCGGGAAGTTAATTAAATACCATTTGGAGGCATTTAATGTTCGAGCAAAAACGGCTGATTTTCGACAAAAGAGATAACACCCCCCCATTACGTCATGCTTCAGAAATGTGGAAAATGGTCCGTTTTCAAATGTTTTATTTTTGAACGTCAGTTCACATTTGTAGGTGGATCATCAGTGTTAGAGCTAAAATTAGCATGTTTAAAGTGATTTTCATGCTTCCAGGGGCTCGGGAAGTTAATTAAATACCATTTGGAGGCATTTAATGTTCGAGCAAAAACGGCTGATTTTCGACAAAAGAGATCACACCCCCCCATTACGTCATGCTTCAGAAATGTGGAAAATGGTCCATTTTCAAATGTTTTATTTTTGAACGTCAGTTCACATTTGTAGGTGGATCATCAGTGTTAGAGCTAAAATTAGCATGTTTAAAGTGATTTTCATGCTTCCAGGGGCTCGGGAAGTTAATTAAATACCATTTGGAGGCATTTAATGTTCGAGCAAAAACGGCTGATTTTCGACAAAAGAGATAACACCCCCCCATTACGTCATGCTTCAGAAATGTGGAAAATGGTCCGTTTTCAAATGTTTTATTTTTGAACGTCAGTTCACATTTGTAGGTGGATCATCAGTGTTAGAGCTAAAATTAGCATGTTTAAAGTGATTTTCATGCTTCCAGGGGCTCGGGAAGTTAATTAAATACCATTTGGAGGCATTTAATGTTCGAGCAAAAACGGCTGATTTTCGACAAAGAGATAACACCCCCCCATTACGTCATGCTTCAGAAATGTGGAAAATGGTCCGTTTTCAAATGTTTTATTTTTGAACGTCAGTTCACATTTGTAGGTGGATCATCAGTGTTAGAGCTAAAATTAGCATGTTTAAAGTGATTTTCATGCTTCCAGGGGCCCAAAACACAAGATTTATGGAATGGTTAAAAGTGCATGAAAATGGCCAATTTACTCACTCTGAGTTCTCAAAAAGGGTTTCTTCACCCCGGGAAGTTAATTAAATACCATTTGGAGGCATTTAATGTTCGAGCAAAAACGGCTGATTTTCGACAAAAGAGATAACACCCCCCCATTACGTCATGCTTCAGAAATGTGGAAAATGGTCCGTTTTCAAATGTTTTATTTTTGAACGTCAGTTCACATTTGTAGGTGGATCATCAGTGTTAGAGCTAAAATTAGCATGTTTAAAGTGATTTTCATGCTTCCAGGGGCTCGGGAAGTTAATTAAATACCATTTGGAGGCATTTAATGTTCGAGCAAAAACGGCTGATTTTCGACAAAAGAGATAACACACCCCCATTACGTCATGCTTCAGAAATGTGGAAAATGGTCCGTTTTCAAATGTTTTATTTTTGAACGTCAGTTCACATTTGTAGGTGGATCATCAGTGTTAGAGCTAAAATTAGCATGTTTAAAGTGATTTTCATGCTTCCAGGGGCTCGGGAAGTTAATTAAATACCATTTGGAGGCATTTAATGTTCGAGCAAAAACGGCTGATTTTCGACAAAAGAGATAACACCCCCCCATTACGTCATGCTTCAGAAATGTGGAAAATGGTCCGTTTTCAAATGTTTTATTTTTGAACGTCAGTTCACATTTGTAGGTGGATCATCAGTGTTAGAGCTAAAATTAGCATGTTTAAAGTGATTTTCATGCTTCCAGGGGCCCAAAACACAAGATTTATGGAATGGTTAAAAGTGCATGAAAATGGCCAATTTACTCACTCTGAGTTCTCAAAAAGGGTTTCTTCACCCCGGGAAGTTAATTAAATACCATTTGGAGGCATTTAATGTTCGAGCAAAAACGGCTGATTTTCGACAAAAGAGATAACACCCCCCCATTACGTCATGCTTCAGAAATGTGGAAAATGGTCCGTTTTCAAATGTTTTATTTTTGAACGTCAGTTCACATTTGTAGGTGGATCATCAGTGTTAGAGCTAAAATTAGCATGTTTAAAGTGATTTTCATGCTTCCAGGGGCCCAAAACACAAGATTTATGGAATGGTTAAAAGTGCATGAAAATGGCCAATTTACTCACTCTGAGTTCTCAAAAAGGGTTTCTTCACCCCGGGAAGTTAATTAAATACCATTTGGAGGCATTTAATGTTCAAACAAAAACGGCTGATTTTCGACAAAAGAGATAACACCCCCCCATTACGTCATGCTTCAGAAATGTGGAAAATGGTCCGTTTTCAAATGTTTTATTTTTGAACGTCAGTTCACATTTGTAGGTGGATCATCAGTGTTAGAGCTAAAATTAGCATGTTTAAAGTGATTTTCATGCTTCCAGGGGCTCGGGAAGTTAATTAAATACCATTTGGAGGCATTTAATGTTCGAGCAAAAACGGCTGATTTTCGACAAAAGAGATAACACCCCCCCATTACGTCATGCTTCAGAAATGTGGAAAATGGTCCGTTTTCAAATGTTTTATTTTTGAACGTCAGTTCACATTTGTAGGTGGATCATCAGTGTTAGAGCTAAAATTAGCATGTTTAAAGTGATTTTCATGCTTCCAGGGGCTCGGGAAGTTAATTAAATACCATTTGGAGGCATTTAATGTTCGAGCAAAAACGGCTGATTTTCGACAAAAGAGATAACACCCCCCATTACGTCATGCTTCAGAAATGTGGAAAATGGTCCGTTTTCAAATGTTTTATTTTTGAACGTCAGTTCACATTTGTAGGTGGATCATCAGTGTTAGAGCTAAAATTAGCATGTTTAAAGTGATTTTCATGCTTCCAGGGGCTCGGGAAGTTAATTAAATACCATTTGGAGGCATTTAATGTTCGAGCAAAAACGGCTGATTTTCGACAAAAGAGATAACACCCCCCCATTACGTCATGCTTCAGAAATGTGGAAAATGGTCCGTTTTCAAATGTTTTATTTTTGAACGTCAGTTCACATTTGTAGGTGGATCATCAGTGTTAGAGCTAAAATTAGCATGTTTAAAGTGATTTTCATGCTTCCAGGGGCCAAAAACACAAGATTTATGGAATGGTTAAAAGTGCATGAAAATGGCCAATTTACTCACTCTGAGTTCTCAAAAAGGGTTTCTTCACCCCGGGAAGTTAATTAAATACCATTTGGAGGCATTTAATGTTCGAGCAAAAACGGCTGATTTTCGACAAAAGAGATAACACCCCCCCATTACGTCATGCTTCAGAAATGTGGAAAATGGTCCGTTTTCAAATGTTTTATTTTTGAACGTCAGTTCACATTTGTAGGTGGATCATCAGTGTTAGAGCTAAAATTAGCATGTTTAAAGTGATTTTCATGCTTCCAGGGGCCCAAAACACAAGATTTATGGAATGGTTAAAAGTGCTTGAAAATGGCCAATTTACTCACTCTGAGTTCTCAAAAAGGGTTTCTTCACCCCGGGAAGTTAATTAAATACCATTTGGAGGCATTTAATGTTCGAGCAAAAACGGCTGATTTTCGACAAAAGAGATAACACCCCCCCATTACGTCATGCTTCAGAAATGTGGAAAATGGTCCGTTTTCAAATGTTTTATTTTTGAACGTCAGTTCACATTTGTAGGTGGATCATCAGTGTTAGAGCTAAAATTAGCATGTTTAAAGTGATTTTCATGCTTCCAGGGGCTCGGGAAGTTAATTAAATACCATTTGGAGGCATTTAATGTTCGAGCAAAAACGGCTGATTTTCGACAAAAGAGATAACACCCCCCCATTACGTCATGCTTCAGAAATGTGGAAAATGGTCCGTTTTCAAATGTTTTATTTTTGAACGTCAGTTCACATTTGTAGGTGGATCATCAGTGTTAGAGCTAAAATTAGCATGTTTAAAGTGATTTTCATGCTTCCAGGGGCCCAAAACACAAGATTTATGGAATGGTTAAAAGTGCATGAAAATGGCCAATTTACTCACTCTGAGTTCTCAAAAAGGGTTTCTTCACCCCGGGAAGTTAATTAAATACCATTTGGAGGCATTTAATGTTCGAGCAAAAACGGCTGATTTTCGACAAAAGAGATAACACCCCCCCATTACGTCATGCTTCAGAAATGTGGAAAATGGTCCGTTTTCAAATGTTTTATTTTTGAACGTCAGTTCACATTTGTAGGTGGATCATCAGTGTTAGAGCTAAAATTAGCATGTTTAAAGTGATTTTCATGCTTCCAGGGGCCCAAAACACAAGATTTATGGAATGGTTAAAAGTGCATGAAAATGGCCAATTTACTCACTCTGAGTTCTCAAAAAGGGTTTCTTCACCCCGGGAAGTTAATTAAATACCATTTGGAGGCATTTAATGTTCGAGCAAAAACGGCTGATTTTCGACAAAAGAGATAACACCCCCCCCATTACGTCATGCTTCAGAAATGTGGAAAATGGTCCGTTTTCAAATGTTTTATTTTTGAACGTCAGTTCACATTTGTAGGTGGATCATCAGTGTTAGAGCTAAAATTAGCATGTTTAAAGTGATTTTCATGCTTCCAGGGGCTCGGGAAGTTAATTAAATACCATTTGGAGGCATTTAATGTTCAAGCAAAAACGGCTGATTTTCGACAAAAGAGATAACACCCCCCCATTACGTCATGCTTCAGAAATGTGGAAAATGGTCCGTTTTCAAATGTTTTATTTTTGAACGTCAGTTCACATTTGTAGGTGGATCATCAGTGTTAGAGCTAAAATTAGCATGTTTAAAGTGATTTTCATGCTTCCAGGGGCTCGGGAAGTTAATTAAATACCATTTGGAGGCATTTAATGTTCGAGCAAAAACGGCTGATTTTCGACAAAAGAGATAACACCCCCCCATTACGTCATGCTTCAGAAATGTGGAAAATGGTCCGTTTTCAAATGTTTTATTTTTGAACGTCAGTTCACATTTGTAGGTGGATCATCAGTGTTAGAGCTAAAATTAGCATGTTTAAAGTGATTTTCATGCTTCCAGGGGCTCGGGAAGTTAATTAAATACCATTTGGAGGCATTTAATGTTCGAGCAAAAACGGCTGATTTTCGACAAAAGAGATAACACCCCCCCATTACGTCATGCTTCAGAAATGTGGAAAATGGTCCGTTTTCAAATGTTTTATTTTTGAACGTCAGTTCACATTTGTAGGTGGATCATCAGTGTTAGAGCTAAAATTAGCATGTTTAAAGTGATTTTCATGCTTCCAGGGGCCAAAAACACAAGATTTATGGAATGGTTAAAAGTGCATGAAAATGGCCAATTTACTCACTCTGAGTTCTCAAAAAGGGTTTCTTCACCCCGGGAAGTTAATTAAATACCATTTGGAGGCATTTAATGTTCGAGCAAAAACGGCTGATTTTCGACAAAAGAGATAACACCCCCCCATTACGTCATGCTTCAGAAATGTGGAAAATGGTCCGTTTTCAAATGTTTTATTTTTGAACGTCAGTTCACATTTGTAGGTGGATCATCAGTGTTAGAGCTAAAATTAGCATGTTTAAAGTGATTTTCATGCTTCCAGGGGCCCAAAACACAAGATTTATGGAATGGTTAAAAGTGCTTGAAAATGGCCAATTTACTCACTCTGAGTTCTCAAAAAGGGTTTCTTCACCCCGGGAAGTTAATTAAATACCATTTGGAGGCATTTAATGTTCGAGCAAAAACGGCTGATTTTCGACAAAAGAGATAACACCCCCCCATTACGTCATGCTTCAGAAATGTGGAAAATGGTCCGTTTTCAAATGTTTTATTTTTGAACGTCAGTTCACATTTGTAGGTGGATCATCAGTGTTAGAGCTAAAATTAGCATGTTTAAAGTGATTTTCATGCTTCCAGGGGCTCGGGAAGTTAATTAAATACCATTTGGAGGCATTTAATGTTCGAGCAAAAACGGCTGATTTTCGACAAAAGAGATAACACCCCCCCATTACGTCATGCTTCAGAAATGTGGAAAATGGTCCGTTTTCAAATGTTTTATTTTTGAACGTCAGTTCACATTTGTAGGTGGATCATCAGTGTTAGAGCTAAAATTAGCATGTTTAAAGTGATTTTCATGCTTCCAGGGGCTCGGGAAGTTAATTAAATACCATTTGGAGGCATTTAATGTTCGAGCAAAAACGGCTGATTTTCGACAAAAGAGATAACACCCCCCCATTACGTCATGCTTCAGAAATGTGGAAAATGGTCCGTTTTCAAATGTTTTATTTTTGAACGTCAGTTCACATTTGTAGGTGGATCATCAGTGTTAGAGCTAAAATTAGCATGTTTAAAGTGATTTTCATGCTTCCAGGGGCTCGGGAAGTTAATTAAATACCATTTGGAGGCATTTAATGTTCGAGCAAAAACGGCTGATTTTCGACAAAAGAGATAACACCCCCCCATTACGTCATGCTTCAGAAATGTGGAAAATGGTCCGTTTTCAAATGTTTTATTTTTGAACGTCAGTTCACATTTGTAGGTGGATCATCAGTGTTAGAGCTAAAATTAGCATGTTTAAAGTGATTTTCATGCTTCCAGGGGCTCGGGAAGTTAATTAAATACCATTTGGAGGCATTTAATGTTCGAGCAAAAACGGCTGATTTTCGACAAAAGAGATAACACCCCCCCATTACGTCATGCTTCAGAAATGTGGAAAATGGTCCGTTTTCAAATGTTTTATTTTTGAACGTCAGTTCACATTTGTAGGTGGATCATCAGTGTTAGAGCTAAAATTAGCATGTTTAAAGTGATTTTCATGCTTCCAGGGGCTCGGGAAGTTAATTAAATACCATTTGGAGGCATTTAATGTTCGAGCAAAAACGGCTGATTTTCGACAAAAGAGATAACACCCCCCCCATTACGTCATGCTTCAGAAATGTGGAAAATGGTCCGTTTTCAAATGTTTTATTTTTGAACGTCAGTTCACATTTGTAGGTGGATCATCAGTGTTAGAGCTAAAATTAGCATGTTTAAAGTGATTTTCATGCTTCCAGGGGCTCGGGAAGTTAATTAAATACCATTTGGAGGCATTTAATGTTCGAGCAAAAACGGCTGATTTTCGACAAAAGAGATAACACCCCCCCATTACGTCATGCTTCAGAAATGTGGAAAATGGTCCGTTTTCAAATGTTTTATTTTTGAACGTCAGTTCACATTTGTAGGTGGATCATCAGTGTTAGAGCTAAAATTAGCATGTTTAAAGTGATTTTCATGCTTCCAGGGGCTCGGGAAGTTAATTAAATACCATTTGGAGGCATTTAATGTTCGAGCAAAAACGGCTGATTTTCGACAAAAGAGATAACACCCCCCCATTACGTCATGCTTCAGAAATGTGGAAAATGGTCCGTTTTCAAATGTTTTATTTTTGAACGTCAGTTCACATTTGTAGGTGGATCATCAGTGTTAGAGCTAAAATTAGCATGTTTAAAGTGATTTTCATGCTTCCAGGGGCTCGGGAAGTTAATTAAATACCATTTGGAGGCATTTAATGTTCGAGCAAAAACGGCTGATTTTCGACAAAAGAGATAACACCCCCCCATTACGTCATGCTTCAGAAATGTGGAAAATGGTCCGTTTTCAAATGTTTTATTTTTGAACGTCAGTTCACATTTGTAGGTGGATCATCAGTGTTAGAGCTAAAATTAGCATGTTTAAAGTGATTTTCATGCTTCCAGGGGCTCGGGAAGTTAATTAAATACCATTTGGAGGCATTTAATGTTCGAGCAAAAACGGCTGATTTTCGACAAAAGAGATAACACCCCCCCATTACGTCATGCTTCAGAAATGTGGAAAATGGTCCGTTTTCAAATGTTTTATTTTTGAACGTCAGTTCACATTTGTAGGTGGATCATCAGTGTTAGAGCTAAAATTAGCATGTTTAAAGTGATTTTCATGCTTCCAGGGGCCCAAAACACAAGATTTATGGAATGGTTAAAAGTGCATGAAAATGGCCAATTTACTCACTCTGAGTTCTCAAAAAGGGTTTCTTCACCCCGGGAAGTTAATTAAATACCATTTGGAGGCATTTAATGTTCGAGCAAAAACGGCTGATTTTCGACAAAAGAGATAACACCCCCCCATTACGTCATGCTTCAGAAATGTGGAAAATGGTCCGTTTTCAAATGTTTTATTTTTGAACGTCAGTTCACATTTGTAGGTGGATCATCAGTGTTAGAGCTAAAATTAGCATGTTTAAAGTGATTTTCATGCTTCCAGGGGCCCAAAACACAAGATTTATGGAATGGTTAAAAGTGCATGAAAATGGCCAATTTACTCACTCTGAGTTCTCAAAAAGGGTTTCTTCACCCCGGGAAGTTAATTAAATACCATTTGGAGGCATTTAATGTTCGAGCAAAAACGGCTGATTTTCGACAAAAGAGATAACACCCCCCCATTACGTCATGCTTCAGAAATGTGGAAAATGGTCCGTTTTCAAATGTTTTATTTTTGAACGTCAGTTCACATTTGTAGGTGGATCATCAGTGTTAGAGCTAAAATTAGCATGTTTAAAGTGATTTTCATGCTTCCAGGGGCCCAAAACACAAGATTTATGGAATGGTTAAAAGTGCATGAAAATGGCCAATTTACTCACTCTGAGTTCTCAAAAAGGGTTTCTTCACCCCGGGAAGTTAATTAAATACCATTTGGAGGCATTTAATGTTCGAGCAAAAACGGCTGATTTTCGACAAAAGAGATAACACCCCCCCATTACGTCATGCTTCAGAAATGTGGAAAATGGTCCGTTTTCAAATGTTTTATTTTTGAACGTCAGTTCACATTTGTAGGTGGATCATCAGTGTTAGAGCTAAAATTAGCATGTTTAAAGTGATTTTCATGCTTCCAGGGGCTCGGGAAGTTAATTAAATACCATTTGGAGGCATTTAATGTTCGAGCAAAAACGGCTGATTTTTGACAAAAGAGATAACACCCCCCCATTACGTCATGCTTCAGAAATGTGGAAAATGGTCCGTTTTCAAATGTTTTATTTTTGAACGTCAGTTCACATTTGTAGGTGGATCATCAGTGTTAGAGCTAAAATTAGCATGTTTAAAGTGATTTTCATGCTTCCAGGGGCTCGGGAAGTTAATTAAATACCATTTGGAGGCATTTAATGTTCGAGCAAAAACGGCTGATTTTCGACAAAAGAGATAACACCCCCCCATTACGTCATGCTTCAGAAATGTGGAAAATGGTCCGTTTTCAAATGTTTTATTTTTGAACGTCAGTTCACATTTGTAGGTGGATCATCAGTGTTAGAGCTAAAATTAGCATGTTTAAAGTGATTTTCATGCTTCCAGGGGCCCAAAACACAAGATTTATGGAATGGGTAAAAGTGCATGAAAATGGCCAATTTACTCACTCTGAGTTCTCAAAAAGGGTTTCTTCACCCCGGGAAGTTAATTAAATACCATTTGGAGGCATTTAATGTTCGAGCAAAAACGGCTGATTTTCGACAAAAGAGATAACACCTCCCCATTACGTCATGCTTCAGAAATGTGGAAAATGGTCCGTTTTCAAATGTTTTATTTTTGAACGTCAGTTCACATTTGTAGGTGGATCATCAGTGTTAGAGCTAAAATTAGCATGTTTAAAGTGATTTTCATGCTTCCATGGGCCCAAAACACAAGATTTATGGAATGGTTAAAAGTGCATGAAAATGGCCAATTTACTCACTCTGAGTTCTCAAAAAGGGTTTCTTCACCCCGGGAAGTTAATTAAATACCATTTGGAGGCATTTAATGTTCGAGCAAAAACGGCTGATTTTCGACAAAAGAGATAACACCCCCCCATTACGTCATGCTTCAGAAATGTGGAAAATGGTCCGTTTTCAAATGTCATATTTTTGAACGTCAGTTCACATTTGTAGGTGGATCATCAGTGTTAGAGCTAAAATTAGCATGTTTAAAGTGATTTTCATGCTTCCAGGGGCCCAAAACACAAGATTTATGGAATGGTTAAAAGTGCATGAAAATGGCCAATTTACTCACTCTGAGTTCTCAAAAAGGGTTTCTTCACCCCGGGAAGTTAATTAAATACCATTTGGAGGCATTTAATGTTCGAGCAAAAACGGCTGATTTTCGACAAAAGAGATAACACCCCCCCATTACGTCATGCTTCAGAAATGTGGAAAATGGTCCGTTTTCAAATGTTTTATTTTTGAACGTCAGTTCACATTTGTAGGTGGATCATCAGTGTTAGAGCTAAAATTAGCATGTTTAAAGTGATTTTCATGCTTCCAGGGGCTCGGGAAGTTAATTAAATACCATTTGGAGGCATTTAATGTTCGAGCAAAAACGGCTGATTTTCGACAAAAGAGATAACACCCCCCCATTACGTCATGCTTCAGAAATGTGGAAAATGGTCCGTTTTCAAATGTTTTATTTTTGAACGTCAGTTCACATTTGTAGGTGGATCATCAGTGTTAGAGCTAAAATTAGCATGTTTAAAGTGATTTTCATGCTTCCAGGGGCCCAAAACACAAGATTTATGGAATGGTTAAAAGTGCATGAAAATGGCCAATTTACTCACTCTGAGTTCTCAAAAAGGGTTTCTTCACCCCGGGAAGTTAATTAAATACCATTTGGAGGCATTTAATGTTCGAGCAAAAACGGCTGATTTTCGACAAAAGAGATAACACCCCCCCATTACGTCATGCTTCAGAAATGTGGAAAATGGTCCGTTTTCAAATGTTTTATTTTTGAACGTCAGTTCACATTTGTAGGTGGATCATCAGTGTTAGAGCTAAAATTAGCATGTTTAAAGTGATTTTCATGCTTCCAGGGGCCCAAAACACAAGATTTATGGAATGGTTAAAAGTGCATGAAAATGGCCAATTTACTCACTCTGAGTTCTCAAAAAGGGTTTCTTCACCCCGGGAAGTTAATTAAATACCATTTGGAGGCATTTAATGTTCGAGCAAAAACGGCTGATTTTCGACAAAAGAGATAACACCCCCCCCATTACGTCATGCTTCAGAAATGTGGAAAATGGTCCGTTTTCAAATGTTTTATTTTTGAACGTCAGTTCACATTTGTAGGTGGATCATCAGTGTTAGAGCTAAAATTAGCATGTTTAAAGTGATTTTCATGCTTCCAGGGGCTCGGGAAGTTAATTAAATACCATTTGGAGGCATTTAATGTTCGAGCAAAAACGGCTGATTTTCGACAAAAGAGATAACACCCCCCCATTACGTCATGCTTCAGAAATGTGGAAAATGGTCCGTTTTCAAATGTTTTATTTTTGAACGTCAGTTCACATTTGTAGGTGGATCATCAGTGTTAGAGCTAAAATTAGCATGTTTAAAGTGATTTTCATGCTTCCAGGGGCCCAAAACACAAGATTTATGGAATGGTTAAAAGTGCATGAAAATGGCCAATTTACTCACTCTGAGTTCTCAAAAAGGGTTTCTTCACCCCGGGAAGTTAATTAAATACCATTTGGAGGCATTTAATGTTCGAGCAAAAACGGCTGATTTTCGACAAAAGAGATAACACCCCCCCATTACGTCATGCTTCAGAAATGTGGAAAATGGTCCGTTTTCAAATGTTTTATTTTTGAACGTCAGTTCACATTTGTAGGTGGATCATCAGTGTTAGAGCTAAAATTAGCATGTTTAAAGTGATTTTCATGCTTCCAGGGGCCCAAAACACAAGATTTATGGAATGGTTAAAAGTGCATGAAAATGGCCAATTTACTCACTCTGAGTTCTCAAAAAGGGTTTCTTCACCCCGGGAAGTTAATTAAATACCATTTGGAGGCATTTAATGTTCGAGCAAAAACGGCTGATTTTCGACAAAAGAGATAACACCCCCCCATTACGTCATGCTTCAGAAATGTGGAAAATGGTCCGTTTTCAAATGTTTTATTTTTGAACGTCAGTTCACATTTGTAGGTGGATCATCAGTGTTAGAGCTAAAATTAGCATGTTTAAAGTGATTTTCATGCTTCCAGGGGCCCAAAACACAAGATTTATGGAATGGTTAAAAGTGCATGAAAATGGCCAATTTACTCACTCTGAGTTCTCAAAAAGGGTTTCTTCACCCCGGGAAGTTAATTAAATACCATTTGGAGGCATTTAATGTTCGAGCAAAAACGGCTGATTTTCGACAAAAGAGATAACACCCCCCCATTACGTCATGCTTCAGAAATGTGGAAAATGGTCCGTTTTCAAATGTTTTATTTTTGAACGTCAGTTCACATTTGTAGGTGGATCATCAGTGTTAGAGCTAAAATTAGCATGTTTAAAGTGATTTTCATGCTTCCAGGGGCTCGGGAAGTTAATTAAATACCATTTGGAGGCATTTAATGTTCGAGCAAAAACGGCTGATTTTTGACAAAAGAGATAACACCCCCCCATTACGTCATGCTTCAGAAATGTGGAAAATGGTCCGTTTTCAAATGTTTTATTTTTGAACGTCAGTTCACATTTGTAGGTGGATCATCAGTGTTAGAGCTAAAATTAGCATGTTTAAAGTGATTTTCATGCTTCCAGGGGCTCGGGAAGTTAATTAAATACCATTTGGAGGCATTTAATGTTCGAGCAAAAACGGCTGATTTTCGACAAAAGAGATAACACCCCCCCATTACGTCATGCTTCAGAAATGTGGAAAATGGTCCGTTTTCAAATGTTTTATTTTTGAACGTCAGTTCACATTTGTAGGTGGATCATCAGTGTTAGAGCTAAAATTAGCATGTTTAAAGTGATTTTCATGCTTCCAGGGGCCCAAAACACAAGATTTATGGAATGGGTAAAAGTGCATGAAAATGGCCAATTTACTCACTCTGAGTTCTCAAAAAGGGTTTCTTCACCCCGGGAAGTTAATTAAATACCATTTGGAGGCATTTAATGTTCGAGCAAAAACGGCTGATTTTCGACAAAAGAGATAACACCTCCCCATTACATCATGCTTCAGAAATGTGGAAAATGGTCCGTTTTCAAATGTTTTATTTTTGAACGTCAGTTCACATTTGTAGGTGGATCATCAGTGTTAGAGCTAAAATTAGCATGTTTAAAGTGATTTTCATGCTTCCATGGGCCCAAAACACAAGATTTATGGAATGGTTAAAAGTGCATGAAAATGGCCAATTTACTCACTCTGAGTTCTCAAAAAGGGTTTCTTCACCCCGGGAAGTTAATTAAATACCATTTGGAGGCATTTAATGTTCGAGCAAAAACGGCTGATTTTCGACAAAAGAGATAACACCCCCCCATTACGTCATGCTTCAGAAATGTGGAAAATGGTCCGTTTTCAAATGTCATATTTTTGAACGTCAGTTCACATTTGTAGGTGGATCATCAGTGTTAGAGCTAAAATTAGCATGTTTAAAGTGATTTTCATGCTTCCAGGGGCCCAAAACACAAGATTTATGGAATGGTTAAAAGTGCATGAAAATGGCCAATTTACTCACTCTGAGTTCTCAAAAAGGGTTTCTTCACCCCGGGAAGTTAATTAAATACCATTTGGAGGCATTTAATGTTCGAGCAAAAACGGCTGATTTTCGACAAAAGAGATAACACCCCCCCATTACGTCATGCTTCAGA
>NW_028248211.1:0-23332 GCF_964263255.1 Lissotriton vulgaris | reverse complement strand
CCTCGAAGTCTTAGTGTCTTCTGTGCTACTCTGCCTTCTTTTTGGGCTTGGAGGGCTGTGTGGTGCTAGCTCTGATATCTGAGCTTCTCCCTACGCTACCTGCTGGGTTTAGGGCTCATGTTTGTTTGCTCTGTCTCTGTGTCCTTTTCAATGCATTGCTGCCTTGCCGATCTAGATGGCTCTGTTGTGCTGGGTCTGATGAAAGGCTTTCCCTTCCTTGTCTCACTGTTAGGCTTGTGGCTAGTGTAAGTGTAAAAGGGTACATAGACAACCAGTGACCAAAGACCCCTTTATGTTGCCCGGCGGTGTCGCCTCTATTACCCACAAAAATATTAATCAATGAAGAAGCAGGCGCTGGAGACTGAAAGGCAGGAGACGAGGGTTTATTCTCTCCGGAGGAGAACACATCAATTCGGACAGCAAGTATCGTCACGAGGTGCTCTACCCGCATCTCTGAGGCCTGGCCTCTTATACTCAGGTTTATTGCTTTATTACATGGAACACATATCTGTCAATACTTTGATGTTCGGAAAGGCATCCTAGGAATCCCCGCTTCAAGCCCGTTCCCACACGTTTACGGTTGAAATCCCCACCCTGGTCACAACAGGTGATGATCATCGCGCAGCTGGACATTCCGCCGATTCACGGAATGTGTGGAGTTGATCGGATCTCATGGGGTGAAGGGTGTTCGATCGACCCGAGGGTCCTTTGATAGGGGGAAGCTTCCTACTGTACGGGGGTGTGATAAACAGTATCCGCAGGGCCAGGTGGCGGCCTGGGAACAAGGGAGACAAATGGGCACACACAGGAAAAAAAGGGGTCTGTATCAAAGGACTTGGGACCATGAAAGGGATGAAGGGAGGTGTCGCGCTGGGAACAGGATGGGATTCCGAGGTGGAGCTGCGCTGAAGGGGGGTTTATGACCTGAGGCATATGGGAGCGGGAGGGGGTTGTCAGCGTGCGAGGGATGCCTGCGAGGTTAGGAGAGAGAGAGAGAGAGGCGCGCTGGCTATCAGCGAGGGCAGGGAGGCCATGGTGCTTAAAATGGCTGCCGCTTACGCGCATGAATGGGCTCGAAAAAGAGCAAGATGGCGCCGATAATGTTGACGTTTGCAGCCTAACTTTTAACAGTCCTCCCTTTCAACATATCTAGCCAACTTGCCTACTCAATGTCAATTTTCATCAAATTCCTAACCTCGGCATCATATAAGGCTCTCATGCGTTCGTTTCCAAAGTCCACAGTCTTAGGGCAAATACAATTTGCACATAATGAACACAGAGGTGGCAGACATTGAATTCCTAAGCATAGACCGCATATTACAATTACAGGAATCAGGATAATGGTGAACAGTCTCCAGCCCCAGTTCTTAACGGTGTTCCAGAACCAACCACCAAGCGACCATTCTTCTTGTTCTTGGTGGACTTCTGAAGAGAGTCTGTGAAGATGTTCGATGGCTTTGTACACTGAGGGTGAGTTGTCCGGTATGTATGTACAGCAGCTAGACCCAATGATGCGGCATGCTCCACCACGGTCCGCAAGAACCACATCTAGGACAAGGCGGTTCTGGAGGGCTACCAAGCGGACCGCTTGAAGCTCGGCGGTGTTATTAGCAAGGATCCCAGCTGTGATGTTCATTGTTGTCTCAACTGCCTGGGTCAGATGTCGGATAGCACGGCTGTTCGCCATCGGGCCCCAGAGTGGGACGAGTCCCTTCATTGCATCGAGGAACTGTGCTCCTGTCGAATCGGCTTGTTCAATGTCCTTGGCTCGTTTTTGTCTATGATGATTCGCTGGAGCCACATAAGTCGGAGGAAGGATGAAGGAGATGAAACAAGTGCCCCCCCAGCCCTTGGGGAGCCAGGTGTAAGCCTTCGTGCCACAAACGAAATACATATTCGGAGAGGATACAAAGGAAGGCGGATCGGTGGAGTCCAAAGTTCTGGTGAAGCGGCAGGCGCTGCGGCCTACCAGCTGTGTCCCAAGTCCTTCTATGCACATGTGGCCTGTGACGTTGATGACTGATAGGGCCACAGTCAGGGTGGCAGCCATTCGTTTCCGCAGGTAGGAGAAGGTGGGTCTGGTTGGATTGTTGAACACCTGCATTTCAATTCGCTCTTTAGCAGGAATGTCCATGTGGATTGAGTCGTTGGAGGTCTGCGGGCAGAAGTGTGTCTTCGTTTTGTTTCGCCAGACCCCGTGGTAGTAATGCGTTACAGTTTTGCTGGAGGTGGCATTGTCCTTAAAGCTTTCTTGCAGAAGGATCAGCCAAGCAAGGCAGGAGCCGTGAACTGAGAAAGGTGAAGGGATGAATGGTATCGAGTGTCCAGTGGCGTGGGGTAGCAACCCACAGATCCAACAGTTAGTGGCATTGGTGGCGAGGTTGTGCTGGTGAAGTAGCTGTACGAAAGAGTTATTCCAGAACTCCTTTCGCCTCTCTCTGAGTTGAGGAGAGAGCGAAATCAGATAATGTTCCTTCATGGTGGTAGGCTGAGTACTGGTCAGGAATGTTTCGTGAGCAGGTGCATTTTCTTCCACAATCCAGAGTGTGGTCATGAGGAGAAAGCAGAAAAGGATTGTGATGAAGAGTGCAATTGTCTTTGAGCTGTGGAGTCTGTCTGCTCTTGGGTTTCTGTAGTGGGTATTCCCTGTTGCTTCCATCATCTTCTTATTTGGCGCTTCCATCATCTTCTTATCTGGCGCTTCCATCATCTTCAAGGTGCTCGGTGGTGGGCAGAACCACAGACTTCGTTTAGCTTCTCTCCCGGTAACCCTTGGTTGTGTTTAGGTCACCGTTCTGAGATTCAACTTAGTCCGTGGTCTACTTAGTCGGAGCTCCCTCCCTTCGGCGTAGGAAATACCCTTCTCTGGATGGTACAGTGGGATCAGAGAATTTGGAAAGTTCAAGTGCTTCGGTATCAGGATAGCAGGTCAGTGACGGTCGGTCCTTGTTCAGGAGCTCTTCTTGGTTGTCGATGTTTTCTGTCGTGGCCAGGGTCGAGGAGATTTTCTTACAGTTGTGCGCATGCACCCAGTTGCGTTTTCCCTCCACTCGAAGTGCTGTTCGGGTGGTGATGAGGACTTGCCAGGGACCCGTCCACCTGGGTTCCAGACTCTTGGCACGCCGGAAGTTCCGGATCAGAACGAACTCTCCAGGTTGGATGGTGTGTCCGGGACCCCTGGAAGTGTCAGGGATGGCATGCAGCACCTGTTGATGGATAACAGACAGTGTTTTAGTCAACTGGCATAAGTAATCAGACATTAGGACGTCCGGGACGTCATGAATGGAAGTTGGTTTCGGTGCAGACCAGACATTCATAGGCCGGCCGAATACAACCTCGTATGGGGTCAAGTGGTGTTTGGTAGGGGTGGAACGCATTGAGAGCAATGCCAGTGGGAGTGCGTCTGGCCATTTCAGTCCTGTGGTAGCCACTATTTTGGCCAATTTTAGTTTCAGTGTGGCATTATGTCGTTCAACTAGTCCAGCAGATTGGGGGTGGAAAACTGCGTGGAATTTTTGTTTTACACCCAACCCCTTCAAAATGAGTTGGATAACTTCGGCTACGAAGTGGGGGCCATTGTCGCTCCACAAAATTTGACAAAGGCCGTAACGGGGGAAAAACTCTTTTAACAGAACTTTTGCTGTGGCCATAGCAGTGTTGTCACGGGTTGGGTATGCTTCTACCCATTTGCTAAATGCGCATACCACAACAAGTACATATTTCAGGCCTTGACATCTGTCTAGTTGGATGTAGTCCATCTGCAGGACTTCAAACGGGTGATTTGGGACCCCAAACCCTCCCCGGGGTACTACAGTTCCTTTCCCGGGGTTGTGTTACAGGCATATCAAGCATTGCTGGACCAGACGTTTGGCAGAGTCTGTGATTTTATCATTGTGCCAAACTCTGGAGACAAGTTCAATCATGGGGGCTGACCCTATGTGGGCAGGGGAGTGTGCCATAGTCAGTATGGGAATCAGGTACGAGTCAGGTAGCAACCATTTGTTTGTGTCTTTTGTCCGCCAGCAGCCTTCGTCATCTTTTAATCCCACCCGTGTCCATTCAGTGAGTTCGTGTTGTGTGCTAGCCATTTGAATGTCTCTAATAGTGTCCCTCGCATCAGTCCATTTTTCAGCTTGTGACCTGGTCACGTACATATGTGTTGTCGTCCTACTTTCAGCTGTCGTTCGGGCAGTGATGTCAGCTAGTGCATTTCCCTGTCCTATAATGTCCGTCACCTTCTTGTGTGCCTGGCATTTGATGACTGCAAGTTTTTTGGGGAGAAGGACGGCTTCGATCAAGGCGGAGACTAAGTCCCCGTGCAAAATGGGGGTGCCGTGTGAGGTCAAGAATCCCCTCTCCCTCCAAAGGAGCCCAAAATGGTGAACCACCCCGAAGGCATACTGGCTGTCGGTGTAAATGTTCGTTGTGGTTCCTGCTGCTAGAATACAGGCTCGTGTTAGGGCAATCAGTTCCGCTGCCTGGGCAGATCGTTGCGTGATGCGGGCTGTTTCGACTACAGTTCGAGCCGTGGTGACTGCATAGGCAGCTGAAGTGGTGCCATCAGGGAGTTTGATGCAGGAACCGTCCACCCACAGCTCTCCGTCAGGGTCAGGAAAAGCTGTGTCTCTGAGGTCAACCCTACTTCTAGTCTGTTCGTCCGTAAGGGTCACGCAGTCATGCACAGGGTGCACATTGGGATCGTTTTCTGGTAAGGGTAGCAGAGTTGCCGGGTTCAGTGTGGTGCATCTTTTCAGGGTGATATGGGGTGCGAGCAAAGTCAGTTCGTATCCAGTTAGTCGTGCGCTCGTCAGGTGTTGCGTCTTGGTTTGGTTTAGGAGGGTGTCAACTGCGTGGGGTACCAGTACTGTGAGGGAATTCGAGAGCACGATCCCCTCACTCTGTCAGATAGAGATCGCATGAGCAGCAGCTACAGCTCGAAGGCAAGCAGGCAAGGCTCTGGCTACAGGGTCAAGAGTGGCAGAAAAGTAAGCGCACGGTCGTTGCTTCGGGCCGATGGACTGGGTCAGGACAGATAAAGCGCACCCCTCCCTTTCGTGAGTGTAAAGGGAGAAGGGCTTTGTGTAATCGGGGGTACCTAGGACAGGGGCCGAACAAAGGGCATCTCGTAGTTCCGTGAAGGAGGTTTGACACTCAGGGGTCCAAGGGAGTGGGGAAGGGACGTCTTTAGCTAGCAGAGAAAGCAGTGGTTTCACAATGAGGCTAAAGTTGGGTAACCACTGTCGACAGAAGGAGGTGAGGCCTAGTAGGGAGCAAACCTGTTTCTGAGTCTTAGGGATAGGAGTTTCGAGAATGGTTTGGATCCGGTCGGGAGTGAGTTTCCTTCCGTCTTTGGACAAAAGGTGGCCTAGGTAAGTGACCTGGGGTTGGCAGAATTGCAACTTTTTCTTGGAGACCATGTGGCCATTTTCTGCAAGGAAGTGCAGGAGTTGAATGGTGGCTGTGACAGCTAATGGAGTGGTGTCGGCTGCCAAAAGGATGTCATCGACATATTGCACTAACACCACTCCATCGGGTAACTGGACTTGATCCAGTTGTCTCTTGAGGGCCTGGCTGTAGATGCTAGGGCTTTCTGTGTAGCCCTGGGGTGCTCGGCAGAACCTATATGAGCGGGCTTTGAGGGTGAAGCCGAAGAGATATCGGCTGTCTGGGTGGATGGGGATGGAAAAGAATGCGTTTTTAAGGTCGATGACAGTGAAGGTGGTGGCAGTAGAGGGAATCAAAGTCAGGATGGTGGTGATGTCTGAGACCACGGGGTACTGGGGTACCACCACTTTGTTGATCTCTCGAAGGTCAATGATAAAGCGGTATGCTTTCTCATCTCCCTCTCCCTGCTTTTTGATGATGGGCAAGATTGGGCTGTTGCAAACGTTGCTGACCACTTCCTCTACCACTCCTGCGTCTATCAGTGACTGAATAATCTTTACCAATGCCTTCTCGCCCTCGGGCGATATCCGATATTGTGGAAGTTTTGGGAGTGTTGCATCTGGTCGGACAGTAATGTGCACTGGGTCAATCATCATGCGCCCTACGTCCGAATCCGTTTTGGCCCACAGATACGGAGGCAGAGTGTCAAGCAGGGATGCGTCAGCGTCAGTGATGGAAAACATGCGTCTGGGAGAGCAATGCCTAAGCAGGACGGGGTTGTCGTAGAGAAAAACTCGAACTCCGTCTTGAGAACATCTAATTGTCGCTCGGAAGTGTTTCAATAAGTCAAGTCCCATAATTGCGTCAGGGCTATTGGAGGAAAGCAAAAACGTGGTGTCAGTGGTGTTGTTTTCTAAGTCGAAGAGGATCGGGCGGACAAAGGGTTAGTGGAGGGCGTTCCATCGAAACCTGTCGATGTTATTAGTGAGCCAGACAAGGGTGCCCTTGGACTCAGTCGTTTAGATAACGCACTATGTGTTGCGCCAGTGTCTACCAGAAATGGAGACTTTGTACCCAAGACCTTAGCAGTGACGTAAGGGCCTTGCTGGTCAACATAGAGCTCGCCTGGATCCCTCCCTTGCCCTTGGCAGTCCTATGCAAAGTCGTGGGCGTCGTCGTAGTCAGATTGTTGGCATTGGTTTTGTCTGGGTCGGTCAAATGTATTTGGCCTGCCTGAACTATCGTTAGTCGTGTCACTTGGGGGCCCTCGCTGCTGTCCCCTATTTCTCGGCCCACTTGCTATGTCCCTAGGGTCTTTATTTCTGATGATTTCCAAAAGAACTGGGCACTGAGATTTCCAATGGCCCGTTCCTTTACAGAAAGCACACTGGTCCTCTCTAATGTCTGTACGTCCAATGTGGGGAGTCGAAGTGCGGTCCCTGGGAGGTGCATTTTTAGGGACGTTCGTCTGATAGTTTCCCCGGTGTTGGTCTCGTCCTATAGTCACCCCTTGCAGTTGAGCGATCATCACCCTCTCTTTTAAGTCCTTCTTCTTTTTCTCTGTTGCTCTATCGTTTTTGTTTTTCTGATGTTCATAATATTGGGCCATCTGGAGGATAGCCGTAGGTTTGGAGGCTGCCCAACTACTCTCGCTGGCCTGTAGTTTCTGGGAGACCTCTGGTGACAGACCCTTAACGTAATTCTGGACAAAAAGATGGTGTCCGGTTGCAGTGGTCAAGTCCTGGCCGCTGTAATCGGAGAACACCGTTTCAAACCGGGAGAAGTAGTCCGATACATCCTCCTGAGGTTTCTGGCGACAGGCCGTTACTATCGACCAGTCCACTTTCTTTTCTGGGATCAGGGTTTTTAATTTCTGTACGATTTTGTCTGGGAGTTCTAAAATGGCTTTCAAAGGCTTTTGTCCGGGTTCTCGTTGCTTATCTATGCCATCGAGTTGTGACCAGTTATGTCCAAACAGCTCAAGGTGGTCGACTTTCCGGATTTGCTTCCACACATCAGCTGGTAGACATAACCCGAAAAACAAGTCGATGTCAGCCAGGGTCATAATCGTTGATCCTAGGGCTGTACCCAACTCAGTATAGAAGGCAGTGGGGTTTTTACGTAGGTCAGGCAGAGATTTCCGGAACGTCAGAATCTCTTGCCGGTCCCATGGTTGGTAGACCCAATTGTACACTACCCTTCCTTTTGCATCTTTGTGGTTTGCGTCATCGTGAGTTCCTTCACCTCGTGGAGGAACCCAGTAAGGGGCAGCCTCTCGTATCGGCATCATGGCGTTAGATTGTTCAGTTTGTGGTTCGGTCACTACGGATGTCGCAGGTTCAGTCGCCGGTTTTCGTTCAGCGAGGTGGCGGAAAACCTCAAGCGTACGCGTAAGGAGGTCCGTCACATCACGTTCACCCTCATCCCCGATATCGACCTTCCGGTACAGAGTCGTTAGGCTCTGGGGACCTTTGTCTCGATATCGGTCCTCGTATGCGTTCAAGACATGGTAACACAGTTGTACAGTAAAGTGTCGTCTGTGACTCCCTGTATACGAGTTAAACACATCCGTGATGTACTCTTCATCTTCCCTCCTTTCTACCAGTGTCCTTGCTATCTTATCAACCCCTGCTCGCTCATCTTTGCTTAGTCTGCTTGTTCTTGCAGAACCAACCCTTCGGGCCTCGGGGTCGCCTAACGTTGTCGTTTGCGTAGTATTTAATGCAAGGGGTTCGGCCGGCACAGAGGCCATGGGGGCCGAAGCTGTGGCGCTACTCTCGCTGGAACCTGGGGGTGGTGGGCGCTGTGCTAAGGGTTGGGAAGGGGCATATGGAGGGGGCATGTAGATGATCGGAGGACCTAGCAGCAGATCATCGTTGGCTCGTTGTTTCGAGGGTAATTCAGGGTAGAGCGTGGAGGATGTTCTAACGGGACACTGGCTTGACGTTTCTATTTCTAGTTTCAGTTTGGCTTCCTCTCTTTCTTTTATCTCTTCTTCTAGTTTCTGAGCCGCTAGGTGGGCTGCTTTCCGCAGTTCTTTTCCCAACCTACTCTCAGTTCTCTTTTTACGTTGCTCAGTTTCTTTGCGCCACATGCCGAAACTATCAAGCATAGTGGGTGTCGTCTTGTTTTTACCAAGGGCTGTTTCTAGTGCGTTTATTTTATCATCATCGAAGGATCCTATCAGTGGCCACTGACTTTCTCGATCCTTTTTCGTATATTTATGCCACAGCTTGCTATAGGCTATAGCGATCAATCCATGCTTCATGAACATGTCCTTATTAGGGGTGCCTTCCAGTGGAGCCGGATGGTTCATCTCTAATAAGCGGTCCGGGCTAAACAGGCTACCAATCAGTGGGGAGAAGACAGGCATGACGGATCACAATGGGGATAATAGTCAGCACTACCTATCTTATCACCGCGTGCAAAGACTAGACAGAATATTTCTATTCTACGTTGTTTGCAGGCAGTGAATACCTCATGAATCAATATCGGGCAGTTAATGTTTGGTCAAATAAAATGGTCAATGGGGAGAATAAGTAGGCCCGCAAAGGTCTGCGTTACCTACCCTTTCACTATCTGCAAAGAGGGAACCTATTCTTTCCTGTTTGCAGACAGAGAATCTCCAGAAAAACAATCCGTAACAGTTAATCAATGGGGAGGGGCAATTGATCAGTGGGGGAGAAAGATAGGCACGACGGATGCGTTACCTATCCTTCACTGTTTGTAAAGGGAGACCCTGTTGTTTCTCCGTTCGCAGACAGTGAATCTCCAAATAAATAAAGAGTAATACTAGTATTTCTTCAATCAATCAAACAATTTCTTAATTCGTCGTGTCTACACGACCTTACCCGGACCGCATGGACAGTTTCTTGTCTTCCGAATCCAGCGCCCGATCGTCCTCTTTTCTTCGTAATCCTCGCGGCACTCCTGATGGTTCCCAGTCAGGACCGTAGATCACTCGAGAGAGGTCTGTTCGGAACCAGTGAAGTTCGGATGATCGGCTGTCAGACGAGGGTCTATCGGACAGGGTACCTCCCGATCGTTGCAGTCGTTCACTCTGTCGTCAGGACCTCTCCCACTGGATCCACGAGTCGCTGATGGGCCCCACGCTTGGGACGCCAATTGTAAAAGGGTACGTAGACAACCAGTGACCAAAGACCCCTTTATGTTGCCCGGCGGTGTCGCCTCTATTACCCACAAAAATATTAATCAATGAAGAAGCAGGCGCTGGAGACTGAAAGGCAGGAAACGAGGGTTTATTCTCTCCGGAGGAGAACACATCAATTCGGACAGCAAGTATCGTCACGAGGTGCTCTACCCGCATCTCTGAGGCCTGGCCTCTTATACTCAGGTTTATTGCTTTATTACATGGAACACATATCTGTCAATACTTTGATGTTCGGAAAGGCATCCTAGGAATCCCCGCTTCGAGCCCGTTCCCACACGTTTACGGTTGAAATCCCCACCCTGGTCACAACAGGTGATGATCATTGCGCAGCTGGACATTCCGCCGATTCACGGAATGTGTGGAGTTGATCGGATCTCATGGGGTGAAGGGTGTTCGATCGACCCGAGGGTCCTTTGATAGGGGGAAGCTTCCTACTGTACGGGGGTGTGATAAACAGTATCCGCAGGGCCAGGTGGCGGCCTGGGAACAAGGGAGACAAATGGGCACACACTGGAAAAAAGGGGTCTGTATCAAAGGACTTGGGACCATGAAAGGGATGAAGGGAGGTGTCGCGCTGGGAACAGGATGGGATTCCGAGGTGGAGCTGCGCTGAAGGGGGGTTTATGACCTGAGGCATATGGGAGCGGGAGGGGGTTGTCAGCGTGCGAGGGATGCCTGCGAGGTTAGGAGAGAGAGAGAGAGAGGCGCGCTGGCTATCAGCGAGGGCAGGGAGGCCATGGTGCTTAAAATGGCTGCCGCTTACGCGCATGAATGGGCTCGAAAAAGAGCAAGATGGCGCCGATAATGTTGACGTTTGCAGCCTAACTTTTAACAGTCCTCCCTTTTCAACATATCTAGCCAACTTGCCTACTCAATGTCAATTTTCATCAAATTCCTAACCTCGGCATCATATAAGGCTCTCATGCGTTCGTTTCCAAAGTCCACAGTCTTAGGGCAAATACAATTTGCACATAATGAACACAGAGGTGGCAGACATTGAATTCCTAAGCATAGACCGCATATTACAATTACAGGAATCAGGATAATGGTGAACAGTCTCCAGCCCCAGTTCTTAACGGTGTTCCAGAACCAACCACCAAGCGACCATTCTTCTTGTTCTTGGTGGACTTCTGAAGAGAGTCTGTGAAGATGTTCGATGGCTTTGTACACTGAGGGTGAGTTGTCCGGTATGTATGTACAGCAGCTAGACCCAATGATGCGGCATGCTCCACCACGGTCCGCAAGAACCACATCTAGGACAAGGCGGTTCTGGAGGGCTACCAAGCGGACCGCTTGAAGCTCGGCGGTGTTATTAGCAAGGATCCCAGCTGTGATGTTCATTGTTGTCTCAACTGCCTGGGTCAGATGTCGGATAGCACGGCTGTTCGCCATCGGGCCCCAGAGTGGGACGAGTCCCTTCATTGCATCGAGGAACTGTGCTCCTGTCGAGTCGGCTTGTTCAATGTCCTTGGCTCGTTTTTGTCTATGATGATTCGCTGGAGCCACATAAGTCGGAGGAAGGATGAAGGAGATGAAACAAGTGCCCCCCCAGCCCTTGGGGAGCCAGGTGTAAGCCTTCGTGCCACAAACGAAATACATATTCGGAGAGGAAACAAAGGAAGGCGGATCGGTGGAGTCCAAAGTTCTGGTGAAGCGGCAGGCGCTGCGGCCTACCAGCTGTGTCCCAAGTCCTTCTATGCACATGTGGCCTGTGACGTTGATGACTGATAGGGCCACAGTCAGGGTGGCAGCCGTTCGTTTCCGCAGGTAGGAGAAGGTGGGTCTGGTTGGATTGTTGAACACCTGCATTTCAATTCGCTCTTTAGCAGGAATGTCCATGTGGATTGAGTCGTTGGAGGTCTGCGGGCAGAAGTGTGTCTTCGTTTTGTTTCGCCAGACCCCGTGGTAGTAATGCGTTACAGTTTTGCTGGAGGTGGCATTGTCCTTAAAGCTTTCTTGCAGAAGGATCAGCCAAGCAAGGCAGGAGCCGTGAACTGAGAAAGGTGAAGGGATGAATGGTATCGAGTGTCCAGTGGCGTGGGGTAGCAACCCACAGATCCAACAGTTAGTGGCATTGGTGGCGAGGTTGTGCTGGTGAAGTAGCTGTACGAAAGAGTTATTCCAGAACTCCTTTCGCCTCTCTCTGAGTTGAGGAGAGAGCGAAATCAGATAATGTTCCTTCATGGTGGTAGGCTGAGTAGTGGTCAGGAATGTTTCGTGAGCAGGTGCATTTTCTTCCACAATCCAGAGTGTGGTCATGAGGAGAAAGCAGAAAAGGATTGTGATGAAGAGTGCAATTGTCTTTGAGCTGTGGAGTCTGTCTGCTCTTGGGTTTCTGTAGTGGGTATTTCCTGTTGCTTCCATCATCTTCTTATTTGGCGCTTCCATCATCTTCTTATCTGGCGCTTCCATCATCTTCAAGGTGCTCGGTGGTGGGCAGAACCACAGACTTCGTTTAGCTTCTCTCCCGGTAACCCTTGGTTGTGTTTAGGTCACCGTTCTGAGATTCAACTTAGTCCGTGGTCTACTTAGTCGGAGCTCCCTCCCTTCGGCGCAGGAAATACCCTTCTCTGGATGGTACAGTGGGATCAGAGAATTTGGAAAGTTCAAGTGCTTCGGTATCAGGATAGCAGGTCAGTGACGGTCGGTCCTTGTTCAGGAGCTCTTCTTGGTTGTCGATGTTTTCTGTCGTGGCCAGGGTCGAGGAGATTTTCTTACAGTGGTGCGCATGCACCCAGTTGCGTTTTCCCTCCACTCGAAGTGCTGTTCGGGTGGTGATGAGGACTTGCCAGGGACCCGTCCACCTGGGTTCCAGACTCTTGGCACGCCGGAAGTTCCGGATCAGAACGAACTCTCCAGGTTGGATGGTGTGTCCGGGACCCCTGGAAGTGTCAGGGATGGCATGCAGCACCTGTTGATGGATAACAGACAGTGTTTTAGTCAACTGGCATAAGTAATCAGACATTAGGACGTCCGGGACGTCATGAATGGAAGTTGGTTTCGGTGCAGACCAGACATTCATAGGCCGGCCGAATACAACCTCGTATGGGGTCAAGTGGTGTTTGGTAGGGGTGGAACGCATTGAGAGCAATGCCAGTGGGAGTGCGTCTGGCCATTTCAGTCCTGTGGTAGCCACTATTTTGGCCAATTTTAGTTTCAGTGTGGCATTATGTCGTTCAACTAGTCCAGCAGATTGGGGGTGGAAAACTGTGTGGAATTTTTGTTTTACACCCAACCCCTTCAAAATGAGTTGGATAACTTCGGCTACGAAGTGGGGGCCATTGTCGCTCCACAAAATTTGACAAAGGCCGTAACGGGGGAAAAACTCTTTTAACAGAACTTTTGCTGTGGCCATAGCAGTGTTGTCACGGGTTGGGTATGCTTCTACCCATTTGCTAAATGCGCATACCACAACAAGTACATATTTCAGGCCTTGACATCTGTCTAGTTGGATGTAGTCCATCTGCAGGACTTCAAACGGGTGATTTGGGACCCCAAACCCTCCCCGGGGTACTACAGTTCCTTTCCCGGGGTTGTGTTGCAGGCATATCAAGCATTGCTGGACCAGACGTTTGGCAGAGTCTGTGATTTTATCATTGTGCCAAACTCTGGAGACAAGTTCAATCATGGGGGCTGACCCTATGTGGGCAGGGGAGTGTGCCATAGTCAGTATGGGAATCAGGTACGAGTCAGGTAGCAACCATTTGTTTGTGTCTTTTGTCCGCCAGCAGCCTTCGTCATCTTTTAATCCCACCCGTGTCCATTCAGTGAGTTCGTGTTGTGTGCTAGCCATTTGAATGTCTCTAATAGTGTCCCTCGCATCAGTCCATTTTTCAGCTTGTGACCTGGTCACGTACATATGTGTTGTCGTCCTACTTTCAGCTGTCGTTCGGGCAGTGATGTCAGCTAGTGCATTTCCCTGTCCTATAATGTCCGTCACCTTCTTGTGTGCCTGGCATTTGATGACTGCAAGTTTTTTGGGGTGAAGGACGGCTTCGATCAAGGCGGAGACTAAGTCCCCGTGCAAAATGGGGGTGCCGTGTGAGGTCAAGAATCCCCTCTCCCTCCAAAGGAGCCCAAAATGGTGAACCACCCCGAAGGCATACTGGCTGTCGGTGTAAATGTTCGTTGTGGTTCCTGCTGCTAGAATACAGGCTCGTGTTAGGGCAATCAGTTCCGCTGCCTGGGCAGATCGTTGCGTGATGCGGGCTGTTTCGACTACAGTTCGAGCCGTGGTGACTGCATAGGCAGCTGAAGTGGTGCCATCAGGGAGTTTGATGCAGGAACCGTCCACCCACAGCTCTCCGTCAGGGTCAGGAAAAGCTGTGTCTCTGAGGTCAACCCTACTTCTAGTCTGTTCGTCCGTAAGGGTCACGCAGTCATGCACAGGGTGCACATTGGGATCGTTTTCTGGTAAGGGTAACAGAGTTGCCGGGTTCAGTGTGGTGCATCTTTTCAGGGTGATATGGGGTGCGAGCAAAGTCAGTTCGTATCCAGTCAGTCGTGCGCTCGTCAGGTGTTGCGTCTTGGTTTGGTTTAGGAGGGTGTCAACTGCGTGGGGTACCAGTACTGTGAGGGAATTCGAGAGCACGATCCCCTCACTCTGTCGGATAGAGATCGCAGCAGCAGCTACAGCTCGAAGGCAGGCAGGCAAGGCTCTGGCTACAGGGTCAAGAGTGGCAGAGAAGTAAGCGCACGGTCGTTGCTTCGGGCCGATGGACTGGGTCAGGACAGATAAAGCGCACCCCTCCCTTTCGTGAGTGTAAAGGGAGAAGGGCTTTGTGTAATCGGGGGTACCTAGGACAGGGGCCGAACAAAGGGCATCTCGTAGTTCCGTGAAGGAGGTTTGACACTCAGGGGTCCAAGGGAGTGGGGAAGGGACGTCTTTAGCTAGCAGAGAAAGCAGTGGTTTCACAATGAGGCTAAAGTTGGGTAACCACTGTCGACAGAAGGAGGTGAGGCCTAGTAGGGAGCGAACCTGTTTCTGAGTCTTAGGGATAGGAGTTTCGAGAATGGTTTGGATCCGGTCGGGAGTGAGTTTCCTTCCGTCTTTGGACAAAAGGTGGCCTAGGTAAGTGACCTGAGGTTGGCAGAATTGCAACTTTTTCTTGGAGACCTTGTGGCCATTTTCTGCAAGGAAGTGCAGGAGTTGAATGGTGGCTGTGACAGCTAATGGAGTGGTGTCGGCTGCCAAAAGGATGTCATCGACATATTGCACTAACACCACTCCATCGGGTAACTGGACTTGATCCAGTTGTCTCTTGAGGGCCTGGCTGTAGATGCTAGGGCTTTCTGTGTAGCCCTGGGGTGCTCGGCAGAACCTATATGAGCGGGCTTTGAGGGTGAAGCCGAAGAGATATCGGCTGTCTGGGTGGATGGGGATGGAAAAGAATGCGTTTTTAAGGTCGATGACAGTGAAGGTGGTGGCAGTAGAGGGAATCAAAGTCAGGATGGTGGTGATGTCTGAGACCACGGGGTACTGGGGTACCACCACTTTGTTGATCTCTCGAAGGTCAATGATAAAGCGGTATGCTTTCTCATCTCCCTCTCCCTGCTTTTTGATGATGGGCAAGATTGGGCTGTTGCAAACGTTGCTGACCACTTCCTCTACCACTCCTGCGTCTATCAGTGACTGAATAATCTTTACCAATGCCTTCTCGCCCTCGGGCGATATCCGATATTGTGGAAGTTTTGGGAGTGTTGCATCTGGTCGGACAGTAATGTGCACTGGGTCAATCATCATGCGCCCTACGTCCGAATCCGTTTTGGCCCACAGATACGGAGGCAGAGTGTCAAGCAGGGATGCGTCAGCGTCGGTGATGGAAAACATGCGTCTGGGAGGGCAATGCCTAAGCAGGACGGGGTTGTCGTAGAGAAAAACTCGAACTCCGTCTTGAGAACATCTAATTGTCGCTCGGAAGTGTTTCAATAAGTCAAGTCCCATAATTGCGTCAGGGCTATTGGAGGAAAGCAAAAATGTGGTGTCAGTGGTGTTGTTTTCTAAGTCGAAGAGGATCGGGGCGGACAAAGGGTTAGTGGAGGGCGTTCCATCGAAACCTGTCGACGTTATTAGTGAGCCAGACAAGGGTGCCCTTGGAATCAGTCGTTTAGATAACGCACTACGTGTTGCGCCAGTGTCTACCAGAAATGGAGACTTTGTACCCAAGACCTTAGCAGTGACGTAAGGGCCTTGCTGGTCAACATAGAGCTCGACTGGATCCCTCCCTTGCCCTTGGCAGTCCTATGCAAAGTCGTGGGCGTCGTCGTAGTCAGATTGTTGGCATTGGTTTTGTCTGGGTCGGTCAAATGTATTTGGCCTGCCTGATCTATCGTTAGTCGTGTCACTTGGGGGCCCTCGCTGCTGTCCCCTATTTCTCGGCCCACTTGCTATGTCCCTAGGGTCTTTATTTCTGATGATTTCCAAAAGAACTGGGCACTGAGATTTCCAATGGCCCGTTCCTTTACAGAAAGCACACTGGTCCTCTCTAATGTCTGTACGTCCAATGTGGGGAGTCGAAGTGCGGTCCCTGGGAGGTGCATTTTTAGGGACGTTCGTCTGATAGTTTCCCCGGTGTTGGTCTCGTCCTATAGTCACCCCTTGCAGTTGAGCGATCATCACCCTCTCTTTTAAGTCCTTCTTCTTTTTCTCTGTTGCTCTATCGTTTTCGTTTTTCTGATGTTCATAATATTGGGCCATCTGGAGGATAGCCGTAGGTTTGGAGGCTGCCCAACTACTCTCGCTGGCCTGTAGTTTCTGGGAGACCTCTGGTGACAGACCCTTAACGTAATTCTGGACAAAAAGATGGTGTCCGGTTGCAGTGGTCAAGTCCTGGCCGCTGTAATCGGAGAACACCGTTTCAAACCGGGAGAAGTAGTCCGATACATCCTCCTGAGGTTTCTGGCGACAGGCCGTTACTATCGACCAGTCCACTTTCTTTTCTGGGATCAGGGTTTTTCATTTCTGTACGATTTTGTCTGGGAGTTCTAAAATGGCTTTCAAAGGCTTTTGTCCGGGTTCTCGTTGCTTATCTATGCCATCGAGTTGTGACCAGTTATGTCCAAACAGCTCAAGGTGGTCGACTTTCCGGATTTGCTTCCACACATCAGCTGGTAGACATAACCCGAAAAACAAGTCGATGTCAGCCAGGGTCATAATTGTTGATCCTAGGGCTGTACCCAACTCAGTATAGAAGGCAGTGGGGTTTTTACGTAGGTCAGGCAGAGATTTCCGGAACGTCAGAATCTCTTGCCGGTCCCATGGTTGGTAGACCCAATTGTACACTACCCTTCCTTTTGCATCTTTGTGGTTTGCGTCATCGTGAGTTCCTTCACCTCGTGGAGGAACCCAGTAAGGGGCAGCCTCTCGTATCGGCATCATGGCGTTAGATTGTTCAGTTTGTGGTTCGGTCACTACGGATGTCGCAGGTTCAGTCGCCGGTTTTCGTTCAGCGAGGTGGCGGAAAACCTCAAGCGTACGCGTAAGGAGGTCCGTCACATCACGTTCACCCTCATCCCCGATATCGACCTTCCGGTACAGAGTCGTTAGGCTCTGGGGACCTTTGTCTCGATATCGGTCCTCGTATGCGTTCAAGACATGGTAACACAGTTGTACAGTAAAGTGTCGTCTGTGACTACCTGTATACGAGTTAAACACATCCGTGATGTACTCTTCATCTTCCCTCCTTTCTACCAGTGTCCTTGCTATCTTATCAACCCCTGCTCGCTCATCTTTGCTTAGTCTGCTTGTTCTTGCAGAACCAACCCTTCGGGCCTCGGGGTCGCCTAACGTTGTCGTTTGCGTAGTATCTAATGCAAGGGGTTCGGCCGGCACAGAGGCCATGGGGGCCGAAGCTGTGGCGCTACTCTCGCTGGAACCTGGGGGTGGTGGGCGCTGTGCTAAGGGTTGGGAAGGGGCATATGGAGGGGGCATGTAGATGATCGGAGGACCTAGCAGCAGATCATCGTTGGCTCGTTGTTTCGAGGGTAATTCAGGGTAGAGCGTGGAGGATGTTCTAACGGGACACTGGCTTGACGTTTCTATTTCTAGTTTCAGTTTGGCTTCCTCTCTTTCTTTTATCTCTTCTTCTAGTTTCTGAGCCGCTAGGTGGGCTGCTTTCCGCAGTTCTTTTCCCAACCTACTCTCAGTTCTCTTTTTACGTTGCTCAGTTTCTTTGCGCCACATGCCGAAACTATCAAGCATAGTGGGCGTCGTCTTGTTTTTACCAAGGGCTGTTTCTAGTGCGTTTATTTTATCATCATCGAAGGATCCTATCAGTGGCCACTGACTTTCTCGATCCTTTTTCGTATATTTATGCCACAGCTTGCTATAGGCTATAGCGATCAATCCATGCTTCATGAGCATGTCCTTATTAGGGGTGCCTTCCAGTGGAGCCGGATGGTTCATCTCTAATAAGCGGTCCGGGCTAAACAGGCTACCAATCAGTGGGGAGAAGACAGGCATGACGGATCACAATGGGGATAATAGTCAGCACTACCTATCTTATCACCGCGTGCAAAGACTAGACAGAATATTTCTATTCTACGTTGTTTGCAGGCAGTGAATACCTCATGAATCAATATCGGGCAGTTAATGTTTGGTCAAATAAAATGGTCAATGGGGAGAATAAGTAGGCCCGCAAAGGTCTGCGTTACCTACCCTTTCACTATCTGCAAAGAGGGAACCTATTCTTTCCTGTTTGCAGACAGAGAATCTCCAGAAAAACAATCCGTAACAGTTAATCAATGGGGAGGGGCAATTGATCAGTGGGGGAGAAAGATAGGCACGACGGATGCGTTACCTATCCTTCACTGTTTGTAAAGGGAGAGCCTGTTGTTTCTCCGTTCGCAGACAGTGAATCTCCAAATAAATAACAAAGAGTAATACTAGTATTTCTTCAATCAATCAAACAATTTCTTAATTCGTCGTGTCTACACGACCTTACCCGGACCGCATGGACAGTTTCTTGTCTTCCGAATCCAGCGCCCGATCGTCCTCTTTTCTTCGTAATCCTCGCGGCACTCCTGATGGTTCCCAGTCAGGACCGTAGATCACTCGAGAGAGGTCTGTTCGGAACCAGTGAAGTTCGGATGATCGGCTGTCAGACGAGGGTCTATCGGACAGGGTACCTCCCGATCGTTGCAGTCGTTCACTCTGTCGTCAGGACCTCTCCCACTGGATCCACGAGTCGCTGATGGGCCCCACGCTTGGGACGCCAATTGTAAAAGGGTACGTAGACAACCAGTGACCAAAGACCCCTTTATGTTGCCCGGCGGTGTCGCCTCTATTACCCACAAAAATATTAATCAATGAAGAAGCAGGCGCTGGAGACTGAAAGGCAGGAAACGAGGGTTTATTCTCTCCGGAGGAGAACACATCAATTCGGACAGCAAGTATCGTCACGAGGTGCTCTACCCGCATCTCTGAGGCCTGGCCTCTTATACTCAGGTTTATTGCTTTATTACATGGAACACATATCTGTCAATACTTTGATGTTCGGAAAGGCATCCTAGGAATCCCCGCTTCGAGCCCGTTCCCACACGTTTACGGTTGAAATCCCCACCCTGGTCACAACAGGTGATGATCATCGCGCAGCTGGACATTCCGCCGATTCACGGAATGTGTGGAGTTGATCGGATCTCATGGGGTGAAGGGTGTTCGATCGACCCGAGGGTCCTTTGATAGGGGGAAGCTTCCTACTGTACGGGGGTGTGATAAACAGTATCCGCAGGGCCAGGTGGCGGCCTGGGAACAAGGGAGACAAATGGGCACACACAGGAAAAAAAGGGGTCTGTATCAAAGGACTTGGGACCATGAAAGGGATGAAGGGAGGTGTCGCGCTGGGAACAGGATGGGATTCCGAGGTGGAGCTGCGCTGAAGGGGGGTTTATGACCTGAGGCATATGGGAGCGGGAGGGGGTTGTCAGCGTGCGAGGGATGCCTGCGAGGTTAGGAGAGAGAGAGAGAGAGGCGCGCTGGCTATCAGCGAGGGCAGGGAGGCCATGGTGCTTAAAATGGCTGCCGCTTACGCGCATGAATGGGCTCGAAAAAGAGCAAGATGGCGCCGATAATGTTGACGTTTGCAGCCTAACTTTTAACAGTAGTACTCCTTATTTGTGGTCTTGTGATCATAAATGTGACTTTGGGTGCTTGGGAATGAACCCTTCATTATACGTTCCCTGCTGCGCTAGGGGGCTGGGGGAGGGAATTCCTTCTCTTTGGTTATGGAGGTTTGTCACTGGTACAATGGATCTGTGTGTGGTACCCCGGACCCCTTTTTCTATGGATCTGGCTCACCTTGGGTTCTGGGAGAGAAAACAGAGCTATGAATAGTGCAATCCAACATGAGTTGCAGAGAGCTTCAGTAACAAAAAAGATCCATTTGAGAAGCACCAGTGAAGGGTAGGAACTTACTTAAATAGTGCCAAAATAAGCACATGTGAAAACAGTTTTTAGAGTAGTTTTCAAGTTGCTGGCACCTGAATCTCTGCTCCCTTTTTCATTAGTTTGATACTTTTTCAAACAGAAATCTAGTGTGCAAGACAAGAATGTCCCTACCTCAAACTACAGGGTCAAACCATGCAATGACTGTTGTAAACGGGTGTCGGTAACGGCCCCATAAAAGGTGTGCCTCTGGGGTTTAGGCTTGGGCACAATTCCAATTTATGTGAGAAATGGGTCCTAAAGTACCTGCAGGTGATACTAGACAGTGAAGAGAATCTGAACATCAATAAAAGCCACACAAGTCCCACTCAAATTCAATGGCACAGACCGGTTCCCATTCTTGTGCCCAATCCTGTGATAGGTCCTCAGTGTGGTCAAAGGTCATCCTGTAAGTTGAAATCCAATTGGAACAGATGGTGAAGCGGGACTCAACCCCATCCTGCAACTCTTTTTCTAAAAAGAAGTAGCAAGGGCATCAAGGTGCCATTCCATTGTACTCTAGATCTCGGATTAAGGAGTTGGTACCACAGTTGATCTCGAGCTCTCTTAACTATCGGAGACACTGAAGCAGGTAGAGGCCTTTAAGGAAGCCATGCTTTGTATTTTTGGCACTCTTCCAGCGTCCTCTGGTGTGCTTCTGGGACTACTTAGTCGGAGCTCCCTCCCTTCGGCGCAGGAAATACCCTTCTCTGGATGGTACAGTGGGATCAGAGAATTTGGAAAGTTCAAGTGCTTCGGTATCAGGATAGCAGGTCAGTGACGGTCGGTCCTTGTTCAGGAGCTCTTCTTGGTTGTCGATGTTTTCTGTCGTGGCCAGGGTCGAGGAGATTTTCTTACAGTGGTGCGCATGCACCCAGTTGCGTTTTCCCTCCACTCGAAGTGCTGTTCGGGTGGTGATGAGGACTTGCCAGGGACCCGTCCACCTGGGTTCCAGACTCTTGGCACGCCGGAAGTTCCGGATCAGAACGAACTCTCCAGGTTGGATGGTGTGTCCGGGACCCCTGGAAGTGTCAGGGATGGCATGCAGCACCTGTTGATGGATAACAGACAGTGTTTTAGTCAACTGGCATAAGTAATCAGACATTAGGACGTCCGGGACGTCATGAATGGAAGTTGGTTTCGGTGCAGACCAGACATTCATAGGCCGGCCGAATACAACCTCGTATGGGGTCAAGTGGTGTTTGGTAGGGGTGGAACGCATTGAGAGCAATGCCAGTGGGAGTGCGTCTGGCCATTTCAGTCCTGTGGTAGCCACTATTTTGGCCAATTTTAGTTTCAGTGTGGCATTATGTCGTTCAACTAGTCCAGCAGATTGGGGGTGGAAAACTGTGTGGAATTTTTGTTTTACACCCAACCCCTTCAAAATGAGTTGGATAACTTCGGCTACGAAGTGGGGGCCATTGTCGCTCCACAAAATTTGACAAAGGCCGTAACGGGGGAAAAACTCTTTTAACAGAACTTTTGCTGTGGCCATAGCAGTGTTGTCACGGGTTGGGTATGCTTCTACCCATTTGCTAAATGCGCATACCACAACAAGTACATATTTCAGGCCTTGACATCTGTCTAGTTGGATGTAGTCCATCTGCAGGACTTCAAACGGGTGATTTGGGACCCCAAACCCTCCCCGGGGTACTACAGTTCCTTTCCCGGGGTTGTGTTGCAGGCATATCAAGCATTGCTGGACCAGACGTTTGGCAGAGTCTGTGATTTTATCATTGTGCCAAACTCTGGAGACAAGTTCAATCATGGGGGCTGACCCTATGTGGGCAGGGGAGTGTGCCATAGTCAGTATGGGAATCAGGTACGAGTCAGGTAGCAACCATTTGTTTGTGTCTTTTGTCCGCCAGCAGCCTTCGTCATCTTTTAATCCCACCCGTGTCCATTCAGTGAGTTCGTGTTGTGTGCTAGCCATTTGAATGTCTCTAATAGTGTCCCTCGCATCAGTCCATTTTTCAGCTTGTGACCTGGTCACGTACATATGTGTTGTCGTCCTACTTTCAGCTGTCGTTCGGGCAGTGATGTCAGCTAGTGCATTTCCCTGTCCTATAATGTCCGTCACCTTCTTGTGTGCCTGGCATTTGATGACTGCAAGTTTTTTGGGGTGAAGGACGGCTTCGATCAAGGCAGAGACTAAGTCCCCGTGCAAAATGGGGGTGCCGTGTGAGGTCAAGAATCCCCTCTCCCTCCAAAGGAGCCCAAAATGGTGAACCACCCCGAAGGCATACTGGCTGTCGGTGTAAATGTTCGTTGTGGTTCCTGCTGCTAGAATACAGGCTCGTGTTAGGGCAATCAGTTCCGCTGCCTGGGCAGATCGTTGCGTGATGCGGGCTGTTTCGACTACAGTTCGAGCCGTGGTGACTGCATAGGCAGCTGAAGTGGTGCCATCAGGGAGTTTGATGCAGGAACCGTCCACCCACAGCTCTCCGTCAGGGTCAGGAAAAGCTGTGTCTCTGAGGTCAACCCTACTTCTAGTCTGTTCGTCCGTAAGGGTCACGCAGTCATGCACAGGGTGCACATTGGGATCGTTTTCTGGTAAGGGTAGCAGAGTTGCCGGGTTCAGTGTGGTGCATCTTTTCAGGGTGATATGGGGTGCGAGCAAAGTCAGTTCGTATCCAGTCAGTCGTGCGCTCGTCAGGTGTTGCGTCTTGGTTTGGTTTAGGAGGGTGTCAACTGCGTGGGGTACCAGTACTGTGAGGGAATTCGAGAGCACGATCCCCTCACTCTGTCGGATAGAGATTGCAGCAGCAGCTACAGCTCGAAGGCAGGCAGGCAAGGCTCTGGCTACAGGGTCAAGAGTGGCAGAGAAGTAAGCGCACGGTCGTTGCTTCGGGCCGATGGACTGGGTCAGGACAGATAAAGCGCACCCCTCCCTTTCGTGAGTGTAAAGGGAGAAGGGCTTTGTGTAATCGGGGGTACCTAGGACAGGGGCCGAACAAAGGGCATCTCGTAGTTCCGTGAAGGAGGTTTGACACTCAGGGGTCCAAGGGAGTGGGGAAGGGACGTCTTTAGCTAGCAGAGAAAGCAGTGGTTTCACAATGAGGCTAAAGTTGGGTAACCACTGTCGACAGAAGGAGGTGAGGCCTAGTAGGGAGCGAACCTGTTTCTGAGTCTTAGGGATAGGAGTTTCGAGAATGGTTTGGATCCGGTCGGGAGTGAGTTTCCTTCCGTCTTTGGACAAAAGGTGGCCTAGGTAAGTGACCTGAGGTTGGCAGAATTGCAACTTTTTCTTGGAGACCTTGTGGCCATTTTCTGCAAGGAAGTGCAGGAGTTGAATGGTGGCTGTGACAGCTAATGGAGTGGTGTCGGCTGCCAAAAGGATGTCATCGACATATTGC
>NW_028248210.1:0-19179 GCF_964263255.1 Lissotriton vulgaris | reverse complement strand
TGCAAGCCTCTTTCAATTTATATGGTAAGTCACACATTTGAGACTTATACATTTATTTGAAATTGTGGGGTTGATCATAACATTCTGGAGTTCTCCAGAGGTTAACTGATAGGGATGTGCTAAAATGAAGATGTTAGAATCTGTTAGTCCTAGTTTTTATGATTCCCAATAACTGTAGCATAAACCTTCCACCCTTAATTTATCAGACCACTGAATTGCTATTGGTGTACCATAACCCACAAGAATTCCAGTAAGAAGGATGCACTGTCACTTGGCTGCCAAACAGATCTTTCTATCTACGTCCTCATATAGGTGCTAGAGTTGTGTAGAGAGCGGTAGCAAATGAGGCATACGATTGGGAGACGAATGCCAGGTTGAGATTAATATTCAGATTTGAATTTTTAGTGAGCTTTAAATTTTCACAATATTACACAAGCCATAGAAAGCATTATTATCGCTTGATAAAACATTTTTCTCATAGTGTTGCATTAACTTGGCAATATTCAAGTTCTAATAATGGACTAACAGTGGACTTTTCCATCTGCAGATTATACTGAATGGCCAGCGGAGGCAGTATTGCAGAGGAGAATCTCTCTGCGTCGCAGGAAAAAAAAAAGAAAACCCATTCATCAGCTTTGCAAGCCTCTTTCAATTTATATGGTAAGTCACACATTTGAGACTTATACATTTGTTTGAATGTGTGGGGTTGATCATAACATTCTGGAGTTCTCCATAGGTTAACTGATAGGGATGTGCTAAAATGAAGATGTTAAAATCTGTTAGTCCTAATTTTTATGATTCCCAATAAATGTAGCATAAACCTTCCTCCCTTAATTTATCAGACCACTGAATTGCTATTGGTGTACCATAACCCACAAGAATACCAGTAGGAAGGGTGCACTGTCACTTGGCTGCCAAACAGATCTTTCTATCTACGTCCTCATATAGGTGCTAGAGTTGTGTAGAGAGCGGTAGCAAATGAGGCATAGGATAGGGAGACGAATGCCAGGTTGAGATTAAGATTCAGATTTGAATTTTTAGTGAGCTTTGGATTTTCACAATATTACACAAGCCATAGAAAGCATTATTATCGCTTGATAAAACATTTTTCTCATAGTGTTGCATTAACTTGGCAATATTCAAGTTCTAATAATGGACTAAAAGTGGACTTTCCCATCTGCAGATTATACTGAATGGCCAGCGGAGGCAGTATTGCAGAGGAGAATCTCTCTGCGTCGCTGGAAAAAAAACAAGTAAACCCATTCATCAGCTTTGCAAGCCTCTTTCAATTTATATGGTAAGTCACACATTTGAGACTTATACATTTATTTGAAGGTGTGGGGTTGATCATAACATTCTGGAGTTCTCCAGAGGTTAACTGATAGGGATGTGCTAAAATGAAGATGTTAGAATCTGTTAGTCCTAGTTTTTATGATTCCCAATACCTGTAGCATAAACCTTCCTCCATTAATTTATCAGACCATTGAATTGCTATTGGTGTACCATAACCCACAAGAATTCCAGTAAGAAGGGTGCACTGTCACTTGGCTGCCAAACAGATCTTTCGATCTACGTCCTCATATAGGTGCTAGAGTTGTGTACAGAGCGGTAGCAAATGAGGCATAGGATAGGGAGACGAATGCCAGGTTGAGATTAATATTCAGATTTGAATTTTTAGTGAGCTTTGGATTTTCACAAAATTACACAAGCCATAGAAAGCATTATTATCGCTTGATAAAACATTTTTCTCATAGTGTTGCATTAACTTGGCAATATTCAAGTTCTAATAATGGACTAACAGTGGACTTTTCCATCTGCAGATTATACTGAATGGCCAGCGGAGGCAGTATTGCAGAGAAGAATATCTCTGCGTTGCTGAGAAAAAAAAGAAAATCCAATCATCAGCTTTGCAAGCCTCTTTCAATTTATATGGTAAGTCACACATTTGAGACTTATACATTTATTTGAAGGTGTGGGGTTGATCATAACATTCTGGAGTTCTCCAGAGGTTAACTGATAGGGATGTGCTAAAATGAAGATGTTAGAATCTGTTAGTCCTAGTTTTTATGATTCCCAATAACTGTAGCATAAACCTTCCACCCTTAATTTATCAGACCACTGAATTGCTATTGGTGTACCATAACCCACAAGAATTCCAGTAACAAGGATGCACTGTCACTTGGCTGCCAAACAGATCTTTCTATCTACGTCCTCATATAGGTGCTAGAGTTGTGTAGAGAGCGGTAGCAAATGAGGCATACGATTGGGAGACGAATGCCAGGTTGAGATTAATATTCAGATTTGAATTTTTAGTGAGCTTTAAATGTTCACAATATTACACAAGCCATAGAAAGCATTATTATCGCTTGATAAAACATTTTTCTCATAGTGTTGCATTAACTTGGCAATATTCAAGTTCTAATAATGGACTAACAGTGGACTTTTCCATCTGCAGATTATACTGAATGGCCAGCGGAGGCAGTATTGCAGAGGAGAATCTCTCTGCGTCGCAGGAAAAAAAAAAGAAAACCCATTCATCAGCTTTGCAAGCCTCTTTCAATTTATATGGTAAGTCACACATTTGAGACTTATACATTTGTTTGAATGTTTGGGGTTGATCATAACATTCTGGAGTTCTCCATAGGTTAACTGATAGGGATGTGCTAAAATGAAGATGTTGAAATCTGTTAGTCCTAATTTTTATGATTCCCAATAAATGTAGCATAAACCTTCCTCCCTTAATTTATCAGACCACTGAATTGCTATTGGTGTACCATAACCCACAAGAATACCAGTAAGAAGGGTGCACTGTCACTTGGCTGCCAAACAGATCTTTCTATCTACATCCTCATATAGGTGCTAGAGTTGTGTAGAGAGCGGTAGCAAATGAGGCATAGGATAGGGAGACGAATGCCAGGTTGAGATTAAGATTCAGATTTGAATTTTTAGTGAGCTTTGGATTTTCACAATATTACACAAGCCATAGAAAGCATTATTATCGCTTGATAAAACATTTTTCTCATAGTGTTGCATTAACTTGGCAATATTCAAGTTCTAATAATGGACTAACAGTGGACTTTTCCATCTGCAGATTATACTGAATGGCCAGCGGAGGCAGTATTGCAGAGAAGAATATCTCTGCGTTGCTGAGAAAAAAAAGAAAATCCAATCATCAGCTTTGCAAGCCTCTTTCAATTTATATGGTAAGTCACACATTTGAGACTTATACATTTATTTGAAGGTGTGGGGTTGATCATAACATTCTGGAGTTCTCCAGAGGTTAACTGATAGGGATGTGCTAAAATGAAGATGTTAGAATCTGTTAGTCCTAGTTTTTATGATTCCCAATACCTGTAGCATAAACCTTCCTCCATTAATTTATCAGACCATTGAATTGCTATTGGTGTACCATAACCCACAAGAATTCCAGTAAGAAGGGTGCACTGTCACTTGGCTGCCAAACAGATCTTTCTATCTACGTCCTCATATAGGTGCTAGAGTTGTGTACAGAGCGGTAGCAAATGAGGCATAGGATAGGGAGACGAATGCCAGGTTGAGATTAATATTCAGATTTGAATTTTTAGTGAGCTTTGGATTTTCACAATATTACACAAGCCATAGAAAGCATTATTATCGCTTGATAAAACATTTTTCTCATAGTGTTGCATTAACTTGGCAATATTCAAGTTCTAATAATGGACTAACAGTGGACTTTTCCATCTGCAGATTATACTGAATGGCCAGCGGAGGCAGTATTGCAGAGAAGAATATCTCTGCGTTGCTGAGAAAAAAAAGAAAATCCAATCATCAGCTTTGCAAGCCTCTTTCAATTTATATGGTAAGTCACACATTTGAGACTTATACATTTATTTGAAATTGTGGGGTTGATCATAACATTCTGGAGTTCTCCAGAGGTTAACTGATAGGGATGTGCTAAAATGAAGATGTTAGAATCTGTTAGTCCTAGTTTTTATGATTCCCAATAACTGTAGCATAAACCTTCCACCCTTAATTTATCAGACCACTGAATTGCTATTGGTGTACCATAACCCACAAGAATTCCAGTAAGAAGGATGCACTGTCACTTGGCTGCCAAACAGATCTTTCTATCTACGTCCTCATATAGGTGCTAGAGTTGTGTAGAGAGCGGTAGCAAATGAGGCATACGATTGGGAGACGAATGCCAGGTTGAGATTAATATTCAGATTTGAATTTTTAGTGAGCTTTAAATTTTCACAATGTTACACAAGCCATAGAAAGCATTATTATCGCTTGATAAAACATTTTTCTCATAGTGTTGCATTAACTTGGCAATATTCAAGTTCTAATAATGGACTAACAGTGGACTTTTCCATCTGCAGATTATACTGAATGGCCAGCGGAGGCAGTATTGCAGAGAAGAATATCTCTGCGTTGCTGAGAAAAAAAAGAAAATCCAATCATCAGCTTTGCAAGCCTCTTTCAATTTATATGGTAAGTCACACATTTGAGACTTATACATTTATTTGAAGGTGTGGGGTTGATCATAACATTCTGGAGTTCTCCAGAGGTTAACTGATAGGGATGTGCTAAAATGAAGATGTTAGAATCTGTTAGTCCTAGTTTTTATGATTCCCAATACCTGTAGCATAAACCTTCCTCCATTAATTTATCAGACCATTGAATTGCTATTGGTGTACCATAACCCACAAGAATTCCAGTAAGAAGGGTGCACTGTCACTTGGCTGCCAAACAGATCTTTCTATCTACGTCCTCATATAGGTGCTAGAGTTGTGTACAGAGCGGTAGCAAATGAGGCATAGGATAGGGAGACGAATGCCAGGTTGAGATTAATATTCAGATTTGAACTTTTAGTGAGCTTTGGATTTTCACAATATTACACAAGCCATAGAAAGCATTATTATCGCTTGATAAAACATTTTTCTCATAGTGTTGCATTAACTTGGCAATATTCAAGTTCTAATAATGGACTAACAGTGGACTTTTCCATCTGCAGATTATACTGAATGGCCAGCGGAGGCAGTATTGCAGAGGAGAATCTCTCTGCGTCGCAGGAAAAAAAAAGAAAACCCATTCATCAGCTTTGCAAGCCTCTTTCAATTTATATGGTAAGTCACACATTTGAGACTTATACATTTGTTTGAATGTTTGGGGTTGATCATAACATTCTGGAGTTCTCCATAGGTTAACTGATAGGGATGTGCTAAAATGAAGATGTTAAAATCTGTTAGTCCTAATTTTTATGATTCCCAATAAATGTAGCATAAACCTTCCTCCCTTAATTTATCAGACCACTGAATTGCTATTGGTGTACCATAACCCACAAGAATACCAGTAAGAAGGGTGCACTGTCACTTGGCTGCCAAACAGATCTTTCTATCTACATCCTCATATAGGTGCTAGAGTTGTGTAGAGAGCGGTAGCAAATGAGGCATAGGATAGGGAGACGAATGCCAGGTTGAGATTAAGATTCAGATTTGAATTTTTAGTGAGCTTTGGATTTTCACAATATTACACAAGCCATAGAAAGCATTATTATCGCTTGATAAAACATTTTTCTCATAGTGTTGCATTAACTTGGCAATATTCAAGTTCTAATAATGGACTAACAGTGGACTTTTCCATCTGCAGATTATACTGAATGGCCAGCGGAGGCAGTATTGCAGAGAAGAATATCTCTGCGTTGCTGAGAAAAAAAAGAAAATCCAATCATCAGCTTTGCAAGCCTCTTTCAATTTATATGGTAAGTCACACATTTGAGACTTATACATTTATTTGAAGGTGTGGGGTTGATCATAACATTCTGGAGTTCTCCAGAGGTTAACTGATAGGGATGTGCTAAAATGAAGATGTTAGAATCTGTTAGTCCTAGTTTTTATGATTCCCAATACCTGTAGCATAAACCTTCCTCCATTAATTTATCAGACCATTGAATTGCTATTGGTGTACCATAACCCACAAGAATTCCAGTAAGAAGGGTGCACTGTCTCTTGGCTGCCAAACAGATCTTTCTATCTACGTCCTCATATAGGTGCTAGAGTTGTGTACAGAGCGGTAGCAAATGAGGCATAGGATAGGGAGACGAATGCCAGGTTGAGATTAATATTCAGATTTGAATTTTTAGTGAGCTTTGGATTTTCACAATATTACACAAGCCATAGAAAGCATTATTATCGCTTGATAAAACATTTTTCTCATAGTGTTGCATTAACTTGGCAATATTCAAGTTCTAATAATGGACTAACAGTGGACTTTTCCATCTGCAGATTATACTGAATGGCCAGCGGAGGCAGTATTGCAGAGGAGAATCTCTCTGCGTCGTAGGAAAAAAAAAAGAAAACCCATTCATCAGCTTTGCAAGCCTCTTTCAATTTATATGGTAAGTCACACATTTGAGACTTATACATTTGTTTGAATGTTTGGGGTTGATCATAACATTCTGGAGTTCTCCATAGGTTAACTGATAGGGATGTGCTAAAATGAAGATGTTGAAATCTGTTAGTCCTAATTTTTATGATTCCCAATAAATGTAGCATAAACCTTCCTCCCTTAATTTATCAGACCACTGAATTGCTATTGGTGTACCATAACCCACAAGAATACCAGTAAGAAGGGTGCACTGTCACTTGGCTGCCAAACAGATCTTTCTATCTACATCCTCATATAGGTGCTAGAGTTGTGTAGAGAGCGGTAGCAAATGAGGCATAGGATAGGGAGACGAATGCCAGGTTGAGATTAAGATTCAGATTTGAATTTTTAGTGAGCTTTGGATTTTCACAATATTACACAAGCCATAGAAAGCATTATTATCGCTTGATAAAACATTTTTCTCATAGTGTTGCATTAACTTGGCAATATTCAAGTTCTAATAATGGACTAACAGTGGACTTTTCCATCTGCAGATTATACTGAATGGCCAGCGGAGGCAGTATTGCAGAGAAGAATATCTCTGCGTTGCTGAGAAAAAAAAGAAAATCCAATCATCAGCTTTGCAAGCCTCTTTCAATTTATATGGTAAGTCACACATTTGAGACTTATACATTTATTTGAAGGTGTGGGGTTGATCATAACATTCTGGAGTTCTCCAGAGGTTAACTGATAGGGATGTGCTAAAATGAAGATGTTAGAATCTGTTAGTCCTAGTTTTTATGATTCCCAATACCTGTAGCATAAACCTTCCTCCATTAATTTATCAGACCATTGAATTGCTATTGGTGTACCATAACCCACAAGAATTCCAGTAAGAAGGGTGCACTGTCACTTGGCTGCCAAACAGATCTTTCTATCTACGTCCTCATATAGGTGCTAGAGTTGTGTACAGAGCGGTAGCAAATGAGGCATAGGATAGGGAGACGAATGCCAGGTTGAGATTAATATTCAGATTTGAATTTTTAGTGAGCTTTGGATTTTCACAATATTACACAAGCCATAGAAAGCATTATTATCGCTTGATAAAACATTTTTCTCATAGTGTTGCATTAACTTGGCAATATTCAAGTTCTAATAATGGACTAACAGTGGACTTTTCCATCTGCAGATTATACTGAATGGCCAGCGGAGGCAGTATTGCAGAGAAGAATATCTCTGCGTTGCTGAGAAAAAAAAGAAAATCCAATCATCAGCTTTGCAAGCCTCTTTCAATTTATATGGTAAGTCACACATTTGAGACTTATACATTTATTTGAAATTGTGGGGTTGATCATAACATTCTGGAGTTCTCCAGAGGTTAACTGATAGGGATGTGCTAAAATGAAGATGTTAGAATCTGTTAGTCCTAGTTTTTATGATTCCCAATAACTGTAGCATAAACCTTCCACCCTTAATTTATCAGACCACTGAATTGCTATTGGTGTACCATAACCCACAAGAATTCCAGTAAGAAGGATGCACTGTCACTTGGCTGCCAAACAGATCTTTCTATCTACGTCCTCATATAGGTGCTAGAGTTGTGTAGAGAGCGGTAGCAAATGAGGCATACGATTGGGAGACGAATGCCAGGTTGAGATTAATATTCAGATTTGAATTTTTAGTGAGCTTTAAATTTTCACAATATTACACAAGCCATAGAAAGCATTATTATCGCTTGATAAAACATTTTTCTCATAGTGTTGCATTAACTTGGCAATATTCAAGTTCTAATAATGGACTAACAGTGGACTTTTCCATCTGCAGATTATACTGAATGGCCAGCGGAGGCAGTATTGCAGAGGAGAATCTCTCTGCGTCGCAGGAAAAAAAAAAGAAAACCCATTCATCAGCTTTGCAAGCCTCTTTCAATTTATATGGTAAGTCACACATTTGAGACTTATACATTTGTTTGAATGTGTGGGGTTGATCATAACATTCTGGAGTTCTCCATAGGTTAACTGATAGGGATGTGCTAAAATGAAGATGTTAAAATCTGTTAGTCCTAATTTTTATGATTCCCAATAAATGTAGCATAAACCTTCCTCCCTTAATTTATCAGACCACTGAATTGCTATTGGTGTACCATAACCCACAAGAATACCAGTAGGAAGGGTGCACTGTCACTTGGCTGCCAAACAGATCTTTCTATCTACGTCCTCATATAGGTGCTAGAGTTGTGTAGAGAGCGGTAGCAAATGAGGCATAGGATAGGGAGACGAATGCCAGGTTGAGATTAAGATTCAGATTTGAATTTTTAGTGAGCTTTGGATTTTCACAATATTACACAAGCCATAGAAAGCATTATTATCGCTTGATAAAACATTTTTCTCATAGTGTTGCATTAACTTGGCAATATTCAAGTTCTAATAATGGACTAAAAGTGGACTTTCCCATCTGCAGATTATACTGAATGGCCAGCGGAGGCAGTATTGCAGAGGAGAATCTCTCTGCGTCGCTGGAAAAAAAACAAGTAAACCCATTCATCAGCTTTGCAAGCCTCTTTCAATTTATATGGTAAGTCACACATTTGAGACTTATACATTTATTTGAAGGTGTGGGGTTGATCATAACATTCTGGAGTTCTCCAGAGGTTAACTGATAGGGATGTGCTAAAATGAAGATGTTAGAATCTGTTAGTCCTAGTTTTTATGATTCCCAATACCTGTAGCATAAACCTTCCTCCATTAATTTATCAGACCATTGAATTGCTATTGGTGTACCATAACCCACAAGAATTCCAGTAAGAAGGGTGCACTGTCACTTGGCTGCCAAACAGATCTTTCGATCTACGTCCTCATATAGGTGCTAGAGTTGTGTACAGAGCGGTAGCAAATGAGGCATAGGATAGGGAGACGAATGCCAGGTTGAGATTAATATTCAGATTTGAATTTTTAGTGAGCTTTGGATTTTCACAAAATTACACAAGCCATAGAAAGCATTATTATCGCTTGATAAAACATTTTTCTCATAGTGTTGCATTAACTTGGCAATATTCAAGTTCTAATAATGGACTAACAGTGGACTTTTCCATCTGCAGATTATACTGAATGGCCAGCGGAGGCAGTATTGCAGAGAAGAATATCTCTGCGTTGCTGAGAAAAAAAAGAAAATCCAATCATCAGCTTTGCAAGCCTCTTTCAATTTATATGGTAAGTCACACATTTGAGACTTATACATTTATTTGAAGGTGTGGGGTTGATCATAACATTCTGGAGTTCTCCAGAGGTTAACTGATAGGGATGTGCTAAAATGAAGATGTTAGAATCTGTTAGTCCTAGTTTTTATGATTCCCAATAACTGTAGCATAAACCTTCCACCCTTAATTTATCAGACCACTGAATTGCTATTGGTGTACCATAACCCACAAGAATTCCAGTAACAAGGATGCACTGTCACTTGGCTGCCAAACAGATCTTTCTATCTACGTCCTCATATAGGTGCTAGAGTTGTGTAGAGAGCGGTAGCAAATGAGGCATACGATTGGGAGACGAATGCCAGGTTGAGATTAATATTCAGATTTGAATTTTTAGTGAGCTTTAAATGTTCACAATATTACACAAGCCATAGAAAGCATTATTATCGCTTGATAAAACATTTTTCTCATAGTGTTGCATTAACTTGGCAATATTCAAGTTCTAATAATGGACTAACAGTGGACTTTTCCATCTGCAGATTATACTGAATGGCCAGCGGAGGCAGTATTGCAGAGGAGAATCTCTCTGCGTCGCAGGAAAAAAAAAAGAAAACCCATTCATCAGCTTTGCAAGCCTCTTTCAATTTATATGGTAAGTCACACATTTGAGACTTATACATTTGTTTGAATGTTTGGGGTTGATCATAACATTCTGGAGTTCTCCATAGGTTAACTGATAGGGATGTGCTAAAATGAAGATGTTGAAATCTGTTAGTCCTAATTTTTATGATTCCCAATAAATGTAGCATAAACCTTCCTCCCTTAATTTATCAGACCACTGAATTGCTATTGGTGTACCATAACCCACAAGAATACCAGTAAGAAGGGTGCACTGTCACTTGGCTGCCAAACAGATCTTTCTATCTACATCCTCATATAGGTGCTAGAGTTGTGTAGAGAGCGGTAGCAAATGAGGCATAGGATAGGGAGACGAATGCCAGGTTGAGATTAAGATTCAGATTTGAATTTTTAGTGAGCTTTGGATTTTCACAATATTACACAAGCCATAGAAAGCATTATTATCGCTTGATAAAACATTTTTCTCATAGTGTTGCATTAACTTGGCAATATTCAAGTTCTAATAATGGACTAACAGTGGACTTTTCCATCTGCAGATTATACTGAATGGCCAGCGGAGGCAGTATTGCAGAGAAGAATATCTCTGCGTTGCTGAGAAAAAAAAGAAAATCCAATCATCAGCTTTGCAAGCCTCTTTCAATTTATATGGTAAGTCACACATTTGAGACTTATACATTTATTTGAAGGTGTGGGGTTGATCATAACATTCTGGAGTTCTCCAGAGGTTAACTGATAGGGATGTGCTAAAATGAAGATGTTAGAATCTGTTAGTCCTAGTTTTTATGATTCCCAATACCTGTAGCATAAACCTTCCTCCATTAATTTATCAGACCATTGAATTGCTATTGGTGTACCATAACCCACAAGAATTCCAGTAAGAAGGGTGCACTGTCACTTGGCTGCCAAACAGATCTTTCTATCTACGTCCTCATATAGGTGCTAGAGTTGTGTACAGAGCGGTAGCAAATGAGGCATAGGATAGGGAGACGAATGCCAGGTTGAGATTAATATTCAGATTTGAATTTTTAGTGAGCTTTGGATTTTCACAATATTACACAAGCCATAGAAAGCATTATTATCGCTTGATAAAACATTTTTCTCATAGTGTTGCATTAACTTGGCAATATTCAAGTTCTAATAATGGACTAACAGTGGACTTTTCCATCTGCAGATTATACTGAATGGCCAGCGGAGGCAGTATTGCAGAGAAGAATATCTCTGCGTTGCTGAGAAAAAAAAGAAAATCCAATCATCAGCTTTGCAAGCCTCTTTCAATTTATATGGTAAGTCACACATTTGAGACTTATACATTTATTTGAAATTGTGGGGTTGATCATAACATTCTGGAGTTCTCCAGAGGTTAACTGATAGGGATGTGCTAAAATGAAGATGTTAGAATCTGTTAGTCCTAGTTTTTATGATTCCCAATAACTGTAGCATAAACCTTCCACCCTTAATTTATCAGACCACTGAATTGCTATTGGTGTACCATAACCCACAAGAATTCCAGTAAGAAGGATGCACTGTCACTTGGCTGCCAAACAGATCTTTCTATCTACGTCCTCATATAGGTGCTAGAGTTGTGTAGAGAGCGGTAGCAAATGAGGCATACGATTGGGAGACGAATGCCAGGTTGAGATTAATATTCAGATTTGAATTTTTAGTGAGCTTTAAATTTTCACAATGTTACACAAGCCATAGAAAGCATTATTATCGCTTGATAAAACATTTTTCTCATAGTGTTGCATTAACTTGGCAATATTCAAGTTCTAATAATGGACTAACAGTGGACTTTTCCATCTGCAGATTATACTGAATGGCCAGCGGAGGCAGTATTGCAGAGAAGAATATCTCTGCGTTGCTGAGAAAAAAAAGAAAATCCAATCATCAGCTTTGCAAGCCTCTTTCAATTTATATGGTAAGTCACACATTTGAGACTTATACATTTATTTGAAGGTGTGGGGTTGATCATAACATTCTGGAGTTCTCCAGAGGTTAACTGATAGGGATGTGCTAAAATGAAGATGTTAGAATCTGTTAGTCCTAGTTTTTATGATTCCCAATACCTGTAGCATAAACCTTCCTCCATTAATTTATCAGACCATTGAATTGCTATTGGTGTACCATAACCCACAAGAATTCCAGTAAGAAGGGTGCACTGTCACTTGGCTGCCAAACAGATCTTTCTATCTACGTCCTCATATAGGTGCTAGAGTTGTGTACAGAGCGGTAGCAAATGAGGCATAGGATAGGGAGACGAATGCCAGGTTGAGATTAATATTCAGATTTGAATTTTTAGTGAGCTTTGGATTTTCACAATATTACACAAGCCATAGAAAGCATTATTATCGCTTGATAAAACATTTTTCTCATAGTGTTGCATTAACTTGGCAATATTCAAGTTCTAATAATGGACTAACAGTGGACTTTTCCATCTGCAGATTATACTGAATGGCCAGCGGAGGCAGTATTGCAGAGAAGAATATCTCTGCGTTGCTGAGAAAAAAAAGAAAATCCAATCATCAGCTTTGCAAGCCTCTTTCAATTTATATGGTAAGTCACACATTTGAGACTTATACATTTATTTGAAATTGTGGGGTTGATCATAACATTCTGGAGTTCTCCAGAGGTTAACTGATAGGGATGTGCTAAAATGAAGATGTTAGAATCTGTTAGTCCTAGTTTTTATGATTCCCAATAACTGTAGCATAAACCTTCCACCCTTAATTTATCAGACCACTGAATTGCTATTGGTGTACCATAACCCACAAGAATTCCAGTAAGAAGGATGCACTGTCACTTGGCTGCCAAACAGATCTTTCTATCTACGTCCTCATATAGGTGCTAGAGTTGTGTAGAGAGCGGTAGCAAATGAGGCATACGATTGGGAGACGAATGCCAGGTTGAGATTAATATTCAGATTTGAATTTTTAGTGAGCTTTAAATTTTCACAATATTACACAAGCCATAGAAAGCATTATTATCGCTTGATAAAACATTTTTCTCATAGTGTTGCATTAACTTGGCAATATTCAAGTTCTAATAATGGACTAACAGTGGACTTTTCCATCTGCAGATTATACTGAATGGCCAGCGGAGGCAGTATTGCAGAGGAGAATCTCTCTGCGTCGCAGGAAAAAAAAAAGAAAACCCATTCATCAGCTTTGCAAGCCTCTTTCAATTTATATGGTAAGTCACACATTTGAGACTTATACATTTGTTTGAATGTGTGGGGTTGATCATAACATTCTGGAGTTCTCCATAGGTTAACTGATAGGGATGTGCTAAAATGAAGATGTTAAAATCTGTTAGTCCTAATTTTTATGATTCCCAATAAATGTAGCATAAACCTTCCTCCCTTAATTTATCAGACCACTGAATTGCTATTGGTGTACCATAACCCACAAGAATACCAGTAGGAAGGGTGCACTGTCACTTGGCTGCCAAACAGATCTTTCTATCTACGTCCTCATATAGGTGCTAGAGTTGTGTAGAGAGCGGTAGCAAATGAGGCATAGGATAGGGAGACGAATGCCAGGTTGAGATTAAGATTCAGATTTGAATTTTTAGTGAGCTTTGGATTTTCACAATATTACACAAGCCATAGAAAGCATTATTATCGCTTGATAAAACATTTTTCTCATAGTGTTGCATTAACTTGGCAATATTCAAGTTCTAATAATGGACTAAAAGTGGACTTTCCCATCTGCAGATTATACTGAATGGCCAGCGGAGGCAGTATTGCAGAGGAGAATCTCTCTGCGTCGCTGGAAAAAAAACAAGTAAACCCATTCATCAGCTTTGCAAGCCTCTTTCAATTTATATGGTAAGTCACACATTTGAGACTTATACATTTATTTGAAGGTGTGGGGTTGATCATAACATTCTGGAGTTCTCCAGAGGTTAACTGATAGGGATGTGCTAAAATGAAGATGTTAGAATCTGTTAGTCCTAGTTTTTATGATTCCCAATACCTGTAGCATAAACCTTCCTCCATTAATTTATCAGACCATTGAATTGCTATTGGTGTACCATAACCCACAAGAATTCCAGTAAGAAGGGTGCACTGTCACTTGGCTGCCAAACAGATCTTTCGATCTACGTCCTCATATAGGTGCTAGAGTTGTGTACAGAGCGGTAGCAAATGAGGCATAGGATAGGGAGACGAATGCCAGGTTGAGATTAATATTCAGATTTGAATTTTTAGTGAGCTTTGGATTTTCACAAAATTACACAAGCCATAGAAAGCATTATTATCGCTTGATAAAACATTTTTCTCATAGTGTTGCATTAACTTGGCAATATTCAAGTTCTAATAATGGACTAACAGTGGACTTTTCCATCTGCAGATTATACTGAATGGCCAGCGGAGGCAGTATTGCAGAGAAGAATATCTCTGCGTTGCTGAGAAAAAAAAGAAAATCCAATCATCAGCTTTGCAAGCCTCTTTCAATTTATATGGTAAGTCACACATTTGAGACTTATACATTTATTTGAAGGTGTGGGGTTGATCATAACATTCTGGAGTTCTCCAGAGGTTAACTGATAGGGATGTGCTAAAATGAAGATGTTAGAATCTGTTAGTCCTAGTTTTTATGATTCCCAATAACTGTAGCATAAACCTTCCACCCTTAATTTATCAGACCACTGAATTGCTATTGGTGTACCATAACCCACAAGAATTCCAGTAACAAGGATGCACTGTCACTTGGCTGCCAAACAGATCTTTCTATCTACGTCCTCATATAGGTGCTAGAGTTGTGTAGAGAGCGGTAGCAAATGAGGCATACGATTGGGAGACGAATGCCAGGTTGAGATTAATATTCAGATTTGAATTTTTAGTGAGCTTTAAATTTTCACAATGTTACACAAGCCATAGAAAGCATTATTATCGCTTGATAAAACATTTTTCTCATAGTGTTGCATTAACTTGGCAATATTCAAGTTCTAATAATGGACTAACAGTGGACTTTTCCATCTGCAGATTATACTGAATGGCCAGCGGAGGCAGTATTGCAGAGAAGAATATCTCTGCGTTGCTGAGAAAAAAAAGAAAATCCAATCATCAGCTTTGCAAGCCTCTTTCAATTTATATGGTAAGTCACACATTTGAGACTTATACATTTATTTGAAGGTGTGGGGTTGATCATAACATTCTGGAGTTCTCCAGAGGTTAACTGATAGGGATGTGCTAAAATGAAGATGTTAGAATCTGTTAGTCCTAGTTTTTATGATTCCCAATACCTGTAGCATAAACCTTCCTCCATTAATTTATCAGACCATTGAATTGCTATTGGTGTACCATAACCCACAAGAATTCCAGTAAGAAGGGTGCACTGTCACTTGGCTGCCAAACAGATCTTTCTATCTACGTCCTCATATAGGTGCTAGAGTTGTGTACAGAGCGGTAGCAAATGAGGCATAGGATAGGGAGACGAATGCCAGGTTGAGATTAATATTCAGATTTGAATTTTTAGTGAGCTTTGGATTTTCACAATATTACACAAGCCATAGAAAGCATTATTATCGCTTGATAAAACATTTTTCTCATAGTGTTGCATTAACTTGGCAATATTCAAGTTCTAATAATGGACTAACAGTGGACTTTTCCATCTGCAGATTATACTGAATGGCCAGCGGAGGCAGTATTGCAGAGAAGAATATCTCTGCGTTGCTGAGAAAAAAAAGAAAATCCAATCATCAGCTTTGCAAGCCTCTTTCAATTTATATGGTAAGTCACACATTTGAGACTTATACATTTATTTGAAATTGTGGGGTTGATCATAACATTCTGGAGTTCTCCAGAGGTTAACTGATAGGGATGTGCTAAAATGAAGATGTTAGAATCTGTTAGTCCTAGTTTTTATGATTCCCAATAACTGTAGCATAAACCTTCCACCCTTAATTTATCAGACCACTGAATTGCTATTGGTGTACCATAACCCACAAGAATTCCAGTAAGAAGGATGCACTGTCACTTGGCTGCCAAACAGATCTTTCTATCTACGTCCTCATATAGGTGCTAGAGTTGTGTAGAGAGCGGTAGCAAATGAGGCATACGATTGGGAGACGAATGCCAGGTTGAGATTAATATTCAGATTTGAATTTTTAGTGAGCTTTAAATTTTCACAATATTACACAAGCCATAGAAAGCATTATTATCGCTTGATAAAACATTTTTCTCATAGTGTTGCATTAACTTGGCAATATTCAAGTTCTAATAATGGACTAACAGTGGACTTTTCCATCTGCAGATTATACTGAATGGCCAGCGGAGGCAGTATTGCAGAGGAGAATCTCTCTGCGTCGCAGGAAAAAAAAAAGAAAACCCATTCATCAGCTTTGCAAGCCTCTTTCAATTTATATGGTAAGTCACACATTTGAGACTTATACATTTGTTTGAATGTGTGGGGTTGATCATAACATTCTGGAGTTCTCCATAGGTTAACTGATAGGGATGTGCTAAAATGAAGATGTTAAAATCTGTTAGTCCTAATTTTTATGATTCCCAATAAATGTAGCATAAACCTTCCTCCCTTAATTTATCAGACCACTGAATTGCTATTGGTGTACCATAACCCACAAGAATACCAGTAGGAAGGGTGCACTGTCACTTGGCTGCCAAACAGATCTTTCTATCTACGTCCTCATATAGGTGCTAGAGTTGTGTAGAGAGCGGTAGCAAATGAGGCATAGGATAGGGAGACGAATGCCAGGTTGAGATTAAGATTCAGATTTGAATTTTTAGTGAGCTTTGGATTTTCACAATATTACACAAGCCATAGAAAGCATTATTATCGCTTGATAAAACATTTTTCTCATAGTGTTGCATTAACTTGGCAATATTCAAGTTCTAATAATGGACTAAAAGTGGACTTTCCCATCTGCAGATTATACTGAATGGCCAGCGGAGGCAGTATTGCAGAGGAGAATCTCTCTGCGTCGCTGGAAAAAAAACAAGTAAACCCATTCATCAGCTTTGCAAGCCTCTTTCAATTTATATGGTAAGTCACACATTTGAGACTTATACATTTATTTGAAGGTGTGGGGTTGATCATAACATTCTGGAGTTCTCCAGAGGTTAACTGATAGGGATGTGCTAAAATGAAGATGTTAGAATCTGTTAGTCCTAGTTTTTATGATTCCCAATACCTGTAGCATAAACCTTCCTCCATTAATTTATCAGACCATTGAATTGCTATTGGTGTACCATAACCCACAAGAATTCCAGTAAGAAGGGTGCACTGTCACTTGGCTGCCAAACAGATCTTTCGATCTACGTCCTCATATAGGTGCTAGAGTTGTGTACAGAGCGGTAGCAAATGAGGCATAGGATAGGGAGACGAATGCCAGGTTGAGATTAATATTCAGATTTGAATTTTTAGTGAGCTTTGGATTTTCACAAAATTACACAAGCCATAGAAAGCATTATTATCGCTTGATAAAACATTTTTCTCATAGTGTTGCATTAACTTGGCAATATTCAAGTTCTAATAATGGACTAACAGTGGACTTTTCCATCTGCAGATTATACTGAATGGCCAGCGGAGGCAGTATTGCAGAGAAGAATATCTCTGCGTTGCTGAGAAAAAAAAGAAAATCCAATCATCAGCTTTGCAAGCCTCTTTCAATTTATATGGTAAGTCACACATTTGAGACTTATACATTTATTTGAAGGTGTGGGGTTGATCATAACATTCTGGAGTTCTCCAGAGGTTAACTGATAGGGATGTGCTAAAATGAAGATGTTAGAATCTGTTAGTCCTAGTTTTTATGATTCCCAATAACTGTAGCATAAACCTTCCACCCTTAATTTATCAGACCACTGAATTGCTATTGGTGTACCATAACCCACAAGAATTCCAGTAACAAGGATGCACTGTCACTTGGCTGCCAAACAGATCTTTCTATCTACGTCCTCATATAGGTGCTAGAGTTGTGTAGAGAGCGGTAGCAAATGAGGCATACGATTGGGAGACGAATGCCAGGTTGAGATTAATATTCAGATTTGAATTTTTAGTGAGCTTTAAATGTTCACAATATTACACAAGCCATAGAAAGCATTATTATCGCTTGATAAAACATTTTTCTCATAGTGTTGCATTAACTTGGCAATATTCAAGTTCTAATAATGGACTAACAGTGGACTTTTCCATCTGCAGATTATACTGAATGGCCAGCGGAGGCAGTATTGCAGAGAAGAATATCTCTGCGTTGCTAAGAAAAAAAAGAAAATCCAATCATCAGCTTTGCAAGCCTCTTTCAATTTATATGGTAAGTCACACATTTGAGACTTATACATTTATTTGAAGGTGTGGGGTTGATCATAACATTCTGGAGTTCTCCAGAGGTTAACTGATAGGGATGTGCTAAAATGAAGATGTTAGAATCTGTTAGTCCTAGTTTTTATGATTCCCAATACCTGTAGCATAAACCTTCCTCCATTAATTTATCAGACCATTGAATTGCTATTGGTGTACCATAACTCACAAGAATTCCAGTAAGAAGGGTGCACTGTCACTTGGCTGCCAAACAGATCTTTCTATCTACGTCCTCATATAGGTGCTAGAGTTGTGTACAGAGCGGTAGCAAATGAGGCATAGGATAGGGAGACGAATGCCAGGTTGAGATTAATATTCAGATTTGAATTTTTAGTGAGCTTTGGATTTTCACAATATTACACAAGCCATAGAAAGCATTATTATCGCTTGATAAAACATTTTTCTCATAGTGTTGCATTAACTTGGCAATATTCAAGTTCTAATAATGGACTAACAGTGGACTTTTCCATCTGCAGATTATACTGAATGGCCAGCGGAGGCAGTATTGCAGAGAAGAATATCTCTGCGTTGCTGAGAAAAAAAAGAAAATCCAATCATCAGCTTTGCAAGCCTCTTTCAATTTATATGGTAAGTCACACATTTGAGACTTATACATTTATTTGAAATTGTGGGGTTGATCATAACATTCTGGAGTTCTCCAGAGGTTAACTGATAGGG
>NW_028248209.1:0-90748 GCF_964263255.1 Lissotriton vulgaris | reverse complement strand
TTGCCATCCCAAATGGTTAGTCTGAATAACATGGACTTTTGCCAGCTTACTTCACATCCTGAGAATCTTTCAAATTCCCAGACCATGTCTAGTAGTATAGGTATTGGCTGCCACAGGTTAGTCATGTAAAGAAGTACATCATCTGAATGCATTGATATTTCATAATCCACATCCACGTTGAGCTTAAATGCCTCCACTTGTCTGTCAGTCCTTACCCAGCAGGCTATGGGCTGTACCACCAATGAAAAAAATAAGCAGAGAGGGTGCATCCCTGCAATGTGCCATTCTACAGCTATGGGGCCTATGATGCCACTCTTTTAACTTTCACTTCTGCTGTGGGATCTGTATGGATGCAAAAAGAACAATTGATGGACAGAATGCTGCTCAATGTCAAATATTCACCACAGTACAGAGATCTGGGCCTAAACCCATCTTTTTTTGCTCCCCATGCCATTCCAGTTTAGATCCAGCCGTATGCAAATCAGCTTTGACCCTGTTCCGCATGGGAACAGTCCAGCCTGAACAGCCAGGCCAGGTCCTCCATCATGGGACCGGTTTTGGGGCATCGCCACTCATCAGCCAGGCTAGCTTGAAAGGACTAAAAACAAAAATTGATGGACAGAATGCTGATCAATGCCAAACATTCACCCCAGCACAGAGATTTGGGCCTAAATCCATTGTTTTTTTTTATCCCGGTGCCAGTCCAGTTTAGACCCAGCGATATGCAAATCAGTCTTGACCCGGGCACAGTCCAGCCTGAACTTTGAAGCCAAGTCCTTCCTGGACAGGAAACAAGCATCCTGGGATGGGTTTCGGGGCATCACCCCTCATTAGCCAGGCTAGCTTGACTCCAGTGGCTTGGAGAGCACGGGACCCACGTCTGGCACACCCATCCCACTCGGGGTGACAAATGCAAAAAGAAAAATTGATTGACAGAATGCTGACTAATGTCAAACATTCACCCTAGTACAGAGATCTGGGCCTAAGTCCATTGTGTTTTTCCTCCCTGTGCCATTCCAGTTTAGACCCAGCCATAGGCAAATCAGTCTTGACCCTTTCCCCCATTGGAATAGTCCAGCCTGAACTATCAGGCCAAGTCCTCCTGAGTGTCTGAAAAGCTTCAGTGCTCACTCCATCATATCCTTGTGTTTGCTTTGTTCACCCTAAGTTGACAGGGTATGTCCAGACGTGGGTCCCTTGCAAACTTTACCACTGGAATCAAGGTAGCCTGGATGTTGAGGGGTTGATGGAGCGAGATACAGAAGATTTTGTGTGTACCTCATTCAGATCAACCACCTCCATTATAAAGTAATATATTAATTTTGATTGCTCTGTATTAACCAAAACACACACATTACATGTGGGAAATGCTTTGCACTAACAGGTTTGATTAACATATTAATTAGTGATGTCAAACGCATGTTTAATCTTTTTTGTGCATTTAAGTGGTGTAATAATGCATGTCTGTGTCATAATGTGCATTGTGCATTTGCATGTTGCTTTCTGCTTTATTTTTTATGGCTTGCAGTGTGATGCTTTTCTGCTAGGTAACAGTTTTAAAGGGTAAATATTAGCATTGGTGGTTTGGGGGGACAGAAAACACATATATTCTGTGTATTCACATTTTCTTTTTCTGTTTATCGTAGTTTTGGTGGGTTGCCAATTCCAAAATGGCGTAGCTTTTCCCGGTTCTGCGCAGTTGAACAACTTTAAAATCATTTTGCTGAAAGAAACTCGTCCATGCTCTGTGCTACACAGACAACTTCGCAACCTCAGCTAACTATGATTCGAGGCCACTTGATAATGAATGCTGGTGAAGTGGCTGCAGGCCAAAGTGATAAGCATGAGAACAGTTGAATGTCTGCCAAGGAAAAAAGCAGAGTGTCTTTCAAAAATGACCACGTGGAAAACAGCTGAATCACTGAAAATGAACATTTAAACAAAAAGGCCTAATGACGAACAGGAACTGTCGAACGTGTATTTATCAGTTTGTCAAACAGAGTTATTTACAAACATCCTGGAAGTTGAGAAATGCATGGACAAGTCGAATATGTATCTGTCAACTTTTAATCAGAAGGTTATTCATGAACATCCTGAAATTTAAGCAATACATTGTTGATTAACGAACATCCTGAGAGCTAATAATTGGAATGGCATGACCAATCAGAGAATGGAAGCCGGAAAGTGTTGAAACATTTGAGGGTAGTGAGCCAGAAAATTCAGTATAAATATTAGAGCAAAATTGAGGTTTATTGTCATTGGAGCTGATTGCAGAGGGAGATGCTTTTGCACTGCATTGCGGGTCACTGAGAGAATGGGTGAGAGGCTGCGTCCGAGGAGACTTTGGGTTAGTAAGTATAGATTTGGGGTTTAGTGCTGGGTAGGCATGTTTTAGTGTAGAAATCTTTAGAATTAAATGCATGTTTTAACTATGGTTCTCTGATCTTTTCATGCAGAATTTCACTTTCAGTTTCAGCCTCCCGCGCTTGACAAGGTTCAATGCCAATCCTTAGCTGACTTTTTTGTTAAAAAAGTCGACTTGATCTATGATCTTTTTACCCCGCCACCGATGGTAACACCTTTTGCATCTGGCGCTGTGCAGTCATCTGCTAATGTTGACAACGTTGCCAAACTCTCTGCATGGCAGCCATTAGACAATAGTTCCTTTTCTTCTTGTCTAAATAGTGTGCGCTCTGGCTCTCCGTGCGATGCACTTCCGGCTAAAATACTCAAACAATTAGATCCCTCCACCCATCAGATTTTTGTTAAATTGTTAAACGCCTCACCTACTGAGGCATATGTACCCCAGCCATGGAAACACGCTATGGTAGTGCCCTTGTTAAAAAAGTCTGGTGCTGATATCTCGAATCTTGCCAACTTTCGTCCAATATCCCTGCTACTCATCTTCTCTAAAGTGTTAGAGAGACACATTAATACCCAGCTCACTGAACTGGTGGAAAGTTCTGGTTTCTTACATTCCTCCCAGTCGGGTTTTTGGTCCTGCCACTCGACCGAGACAGCCCTTCTTGGTGTGACAGAGAGTCTCCGACACGGTGTCGACCAGGGTGAAACTATGGCGCTCATCCTGTTGGATTTGAGCGCTGCTTTCGACACCGTGTCACATTCCATCCTTCTTGACTCTCTGCGGTCACTTGGCGTGACTGGTAGGGCCTTAGCCTGGGTGGCCTCCTTTCTTGGCGAGCGAACCTTTCAAGTTTTCTCCCCTAAGGCGGCATCAGCGGTCTGTTCCTCAGCGCGGGGTGTCCCCCAGGGGTCCATACTCAGCCCCCTATTATTCAATCTTTATGTAAAACCCTTGGCTAACATCGTAGAGCAGGCGGGGCTGACCCTGTTCTCTTACGCTGCTGACACCCAGATCGTCTTCTCCCTATCAGGGCGAGACGAGAATAACCCCTCTGCACTAAAGTCGAGCCTCATTCTTGTGGCGGACTGGATGCAGAGGAACTGTCTCAAACTGAATGGGGAGAAGACAGAGGTGGTCATTCTGGGGAAAAATAAGAACCTCTGGGGCCCTCAGCATTGGCCAAATGAGATGGGTGCACTTCCTGTACCCACACATGCTGTACGTAACTTGGGCGTTCAAATTGACGACAAGTTAACAATGAAGCAGCAGGCCACTAAGGTCGCAGCAACCTGTTTTTCTACTCTCAGGTGGCTACGAAAGATCTTATGGATGCTTCCCATTCCTTCCCGTAGAACGGTTGTCCAGGCATTGATAACATCTCGCCTGGACTATGGCACCATACTATATTTGGGTGCTGATGTAGCCACTGTTAAAGTATTGCAGGTTGTACAAAATGCAGCCGCGCGACTCTTGAAGAATGTCCCTAGAAGAACTTCTGCATTATCTGCCTTGCATGATCTTCATTGGTTGAAGATCTCCAGCCGCATAAAGTTTAAGGCATTATGCTACATGTTTAGGATCAAGCAAGGCATTGCACCTACTTACTTACAAAAACTGGTGTAACTTTACAGGCCCAAACGTACCTTACGATCCTCGGAAATTGGCAATTTCTCTATACCAAGATTTAAGCTGGCAAGGATGGGGGGACGTTCCTTCTCCTATCTTGGTCCCAAATATTAGAATGCCCTGCCCACTGCCCTTAAATTAGAGACCATCTTCTTCGTTTTCGCAGAGCACTGAAAACGCTGTTGTTCACATAAGTAGTTGGGTCCTGTATGCTGGCTATCTGATATCTTCTTCTCCAGTCTGTCCCTAGCGCCGGGAAACCCACTGTGGGTAGCTGTGCGCGGTAAAAGTTTAAATAAATAAAAATAAAAAAAATAAATTGACCAAGGTTTGATGTTTTATTTTAAAGAATAATGCAATTAATATGAACCTGAATTTTCTATTTATGATTAAACAGTTTTACTTGATTTATTGCCTGAATAAATAGCAATGCTCAGTGAGAATTAACAATGATAGAATAAATGTTAATTATCTTTTATGCAAATTAATTACATAAAATCTTTTGAATAAAAATTAGATAAATGAAGAAGTAAAAGCTGGTCTTTGATTCTTCCTACGCCTAATATTCGTTCTAGCAGATCCATTGCCATTAAGGTGGTGTGTCTGAATAAAATGGTGTTTAGAGAAACCATGGTAATATGTTTTAAAACTGCAGGTGTAAATAATTAATAGTTAAATAAGTTTAGACACTCTGCCAATGTTATAGTAGGACTCCTGGGTTGCTGGCCAGATCTCTGAAGCTGAATTATATGAACAGAGTAAGTATGCAGTGTAATGGGCCCCACTGTTGAATGTTATGTGTGTTTCTGAAGTTTTAGAGAAATGGCCATGGCAATTTAGTTTATTTCTGGAGTCCCGCTGTAGCAGGGTGTTTGTTACCCCAAAACCGATCCCAGTATGCTACTTTCTGGTCCAGGGTAGACCTGGCTTGGCAGTTCGGGCTAGACTGTTCTCATAAGGAACAAGGTCAAGACTGATTTGCATGTGGGTGGGTTTGAACCGGAGTGGCAAAGTCAGCTAAAGAACGATGCTGGATTCAACTCAGACCTGTGACTAGAGGTGAGTGTCTGAAAAGTTTCAGCGCTCCGTCCATCATCTCCTTGTGTCTGCCTGCCATGGGGTCTGTACATAGCAGCATTCAGGGCCGGACTGGCCATAGCGGGCACCGGGCGTTTCCCCGGTAGGCCGCTAGGGTGGGGGCCGGTTTTAGGCCCCTGGGGGGCCGTTTTTGTTTCCGGGGGTCGGTAATGTCGGCCCCCGTAACAAAATCAGCCGAAACCGGCCTTCGCAAACTGCTCAGCTGCCCTCAATTCATTTCTGAAGCGAAGTTTCTTCAGCACGCCAAACAGATGTTCCCATCCAATGGAGTTGAATGTCTTTTCGGGATTCCGGGAATAGGACCGCTAGAGGGCTTTTCATGTCTTTCATTTTTCTATCCAATTCGACAGGCGGCGCATGTTGAGGCAAATGGATTGCCCTGGGACACAACCTGACTGATCACTGTGTATAATAGGATCAGCTAGTACTGTAAGTAATCTATTCGCCAAAACGTTGCCAGGAGTTTTTGTGTCCGAGTGAGATGTTGCAGTAGGAGGAGAAAACAACTCTAAGAGTCCATCCATCAAAGTGTTAAAAACATGGACTGCGGCTGCAAACATAATATATCGAGGTAGGTTAGTCGATGCTGCACAATAACAATAACAATTTCATCTACATCTAATTATTTCTGGAGCTTTTGTGTATAAGGCATATCCCTTCATGAAGGATGCCACGTGACTGTTGATTAGTTCTAAAGGTTAGCTGCCTACATGCGTCATTATACATTACGTGGCAGCGTGAACCGATGACTCATCTCGCTGACTAATGTGACCGGTGTTGTGTAATATCTGGTATCCCATTGGGATCGTGTATCCCCTTCACTTCGGCTGTCTTCGGAGAATTAACTCAGCCCGGGCAGGATCAGACAGAAGCAGTCGATCTCTGCTCGTGCGGAGTGCGGGGATACACGATTTCATGGGATACCAGACAGACTTCACACTACAAATTACCTGACGTTTCACTGCACGAGAAGAGACATGAAGCACATCGCAAGTAGTTTAAAGAACGGAAATGTTAAATAAATGAACATTAAATGCAGACAGAGACAGAGTGAAAAAATGGTATGTTTATCTTCTAAGCAAATCGCTACTAGTACAAAGAAGGAAAGGTCAAATAAATTAAAATTAAAGGATTGCTCGAACGGAGTCCCAGTGAAAGAATCGATTTTTTTTAACAAATCACAAGTGTTTCAAAGAAGGAAAAGTGAAATAAACGAAATGTAAACATGTGCTCGAGTCAGAGTGGAAAAATTGAAAGCAGGAAACGTGAAATAAATGAAAATTAAACATATGCACTAAGTGGGAGTGAAAGAATGGAATTTTTATTTTTGAAAAGACAGAATCACATTTTAAATTAAAACACGGGGAGAGAGAATGACACAGAAGGGAACATAGCTGCCAAGGTTTTAGATTGCTATGTGTAACATTCTCCTAATTTCAGTTTAATTATGAGTGACATTTCAACAACTACCGGGCAGTTTTACAAGCCCCCTGCGCCACCAGTACATCACTTTTTGTGATGCACTGGTGCCGTATTTCACTGCTTCTTATTTACAAGGACAGGAAAAGCCACCCTGCGTGGCTTTTCCTGCCCTTGTAAATATGGCCCTTTTACATGCAACACTTTGTGTGAAAGGGGCTTTCCATGGGTGCTGCTGTGGGTGTTCCCACGCACAACCCATGGAACCAGACACATTTCCACATTTACAAGGAATCGTAAATCTGGAAATGCGTCCGTATGCTACGCCACCGTAGGGGGAATGTATGACGTTACAACGCATACATTCACAACGCAGTAGTGTACATTGCGTTTGTTACAGCGCAAGTTGTTACAATCGACTTGCGCTAAAGGAGCTGGATTTAGGAATAGTATGATTTACTATTCCAACTCCAGTGTGTGGAACAGTAGGGAAGGTGTTGGAATAGTAAATCATACTATTCCTTAGTGTAGAGTATCCAGCACAAGTCGTTGTAAAGACTTGCGTTGTAATAAGCGTGTTGTGAAGCTATTGTGGTGTAACAATGGCATGGTAAAGGTCATTCTCCCCCTAGGGATGGCGAAGCGAGCCGCAACGAGGAGAAGTGTTTTCATTTCTCCTCGTTCTTTCCCCTTTCAATGCGTGCTGCTTTCTGCAGCATGCATTGAAAGCAGAAAATGCCTGTAGTGATTGTTTTCGTGCAGGAAGGTGCTCCTTCCTGCACGAAAACAATCTCCCCATGAAGCAAGCATCCTTGCACCATGGTGCAAGGGTGCCTGCACCAGCGCATGGCAGCTGTTTGTGCGCCAGTGCAGGGGAGAGCAAGGGAATACAACATAATTTTGTAAATATGTTGCATTCCTTTGCTCTGAAAGTGACTCAGAGCAGCGCAGCCAAATGGCTTGCGGAATGCACTGAGTCACTTTCTCTTAAATCTGCCCGTAAGAGTGGCTTTTTCTTGCAAGCAAAGTCGTCCCTAGCCAACTCCTGCCCTGATCTCTCTGGCCTTGCTGCCTCAGATCAGCTGGCCACCATCGATGGGTGGTTGACCCGGGCCGGCGAAGACTTCGCCCCCTTGAGGCGGATCACGGTTAAGCGAGCTCATGCCGCTAACCGTTGGTTCACTCCCGACCTCAAGGTAATGAAACTGGCCGCTCGTAGAGCAGAGCGTGCATGGAGAAGAGAATATTGCCCTTCAAAAAAAACCATCTATCTCTCCACGCTCAAGGTATACAAGCAAGGTATCCTTGATGCTAAGACCCTGTTCTACTCCAACAGGATACTGGCAGCGGAATCTCAAACTAAGGAGATTTTCGCCACTGTACACGAACTTGCTTCGTCCAACAGAGCTGCGGCTTCAATTCCCCCCTCCCAACCGCTTTGCGACTCACTCAATGACTTTTTCATTGACAAGGTCGCAAAGATCAAAGCCAATATTCCTCTCCCTTCCCCCACATTTACTAACCCTTCCCCGCCCGTTGTCACGTCCAAACTCACTTCCATTCCTCCCTTAACCAAGGTCACACTCTTCCCCCTGCTTCAAAAGGTAAAGTCAGGCTCCCCCCTTGACTTTGCCCCCGCTCACATTTTAAGAGAAATCTTCCTAAATTGCCCCACCCCTCCCCTCACACTTTTGAACGACTCGCTCAGCAATGGAGCGGTCCCTACTGCCCACAAATTCGCGGCTATGATTCCCATTTAAAAAAAACCCGGTGCTGACCCCTCATCCCCTTCCAATTACCGTCCCATCTCCCTCCTGCCTTACCTGGGCAAAGTTCTAGAAACCCACGTGACCAGCACCCTGAGCACCTATGTGGAGACCAACCACTGCCTCTCTCCCAGGCAGGCCAGCTTTCGCCCGCTCCACTCCACTGAGAGGGTGGTGACCTCAGTGATTGACAGCCTACGCGAGGGCATTGACACCAATCGTCCGCAGGCCCTCATCCTTCTAGATCTGTCCGCCGCATTTGACACGGTGGACCATTCCATCCTCCTCACCCGTGTCAAGGCGGCGGGCATTGAGGGCCTGGTCCTCGCCTGGCTTGAGTCCTTCCTGAGCGACAGGGCTCAGGCGGTTCATCTAGTTGGTTTCACTGCTGCCCCTCGCAAGGTTGTATGTGGAGTCCCCCAAGGTTCCTCACTTTCTCCCCTTCTTTTTAATTTATACATCTACCCTCTCATTTTTATGTTACTGCAGCTCGAGGTCACGGTGTTCAATTACGCCGATGACCTCCAGCTAATTTTCAATCTTTCCCACTCCTCTTCCTCCTCCCAGAATGTCCAGTCCGTCATGCTGTTCATCCAGGACTGGATGAACTGCAACCACCTCAAACTCAACCCAGACAAGACTGAGTTAGTCCTGACTGGAGGTGGTTGCAGTCCCTGGTCCCCCTCCCACTGGCCCTCCTCACTTGGAGCCCCCCCTCTCCCAGTTCCCAAGGTCAAAACCCTGGGTATTTTTCTCCATTCTTCACTTTCTGTTCACTCACAGATCACCTCGGTAGTTTCTTCTTGTTTTTTTTCCCTGGGAACTATCAGGAAGATTTCTCGCTTTTTCTCCCTGCCTGCGTTAAAAATCATAGTGATGGCCATGGTGCTCTCGCGCCTTGACTACGGTAACATCATTTACAATGGCGCTCCAGCCTACGCCATTCACCGTTTGCAGCTAGTGCAGAATCAGGCAGCCCGCCTGATCTACGGTCTGCCCAAATTCCATCGGGTTACCCCCTTAATGCAGGCACTGCACTGGCTGCCGGTAAAAGAGCGAGCCTTGTTCAAACTTGGCTGTACCACCTTCCAGGCCAAAATGGGCACCGCCCCGGAGTTTATCTGCTCCGCCATCAAACCCTATATACCTGGCAGAGAGCTTCGATCCACCAACCTGGCCTTGCTAACTACCCCCCGTTTTCGAAAGAAAAAGGCTGGAGGAACTAAATTCGCAGTTCTCGCTCCTGCGTTCTGGAACTCCCTTCCGACGGAACTCCGGATGACATCCTCCTACATCGAGTTTCGGAAGGGTCTCAAAACTCTGCTCTTTTCCCAAGCTTACAAGGTCTGATCCCTCCCTGCTCCTGCCACCCCTCGCAGTCCAAAAGCGCCAAGAAACCGCGTGGTAGTAGAGCGCTATATAAATATTTTTAAATTCAAATTCAAATTCATAAAGATGAGGGAAGCATATAGATATCAGAAATTGGAATGGAAGGGCACTAACCTAGTACTCTTTAGCTGCCCAGACAGCAGCAAGGGCATTGGCAAGGCTCAGGAGAGGGAGCCAGGATGCTGTATGCTGTTTATTTCAGAGACAGTATGCTTTAATAAATCCGAATAAAAATGATATCTTAGGAGTGCAGTTGAGCGGTGTCAGCCCCAGTTGGCACTCCACTACCTGCCCCACCCCTCAGCACCAGATCACTCCAGCAGGCTGCAGCTGTCACAGAGTTACTAAAACACTGGGCTCATAAGTGACACAGCTGCTGGCTATGCTGAAAGTTAGACCTGTCTATATAAAGGGGATGATTCTTTAAGGGGACAGGGGTGTGAATCAGTTAAACTTGTAATACAAAAAGGAATACCCCTGACACCATAAATCACACAAATGATTTTCGGACAGAAGCCTTTTTAATTGACTCTGTGTTTATCAAAAACTATTTTTCTTCTTATTTTGTGTATATTTTTTCGTTGATAGTGCACATTTGTTTACCATATCATACATCTACAATATTTACACCTTGTTCGTCATACTGTACATATATTTACATCCGTTTCGTCAGAGCAAAGAAACAATTATGTCAACTCAAATGAAATACTGCTTTACATGCAATTTGTAAGGTTATACATTTTCTTAGTTCATATTTGACTTCGCTGTTACAATCAAAAAGTCCTACTTTTTCGAATCTTGTCAAGATTGATTCCTTACTTGATCAAGGTCTCATATATTTCTAACGGTCCTATTAACGTTATAATTACCACTTTGGAATTTACATTAATAGTGCATGTCACTGGGAATAGGTCTTTTGTTCACCAGGTATTAGAAAATTTGTTTACATTCACTTGTAATCATATACACATTTAAAGTCTCGCCGACGCGTTTCGACCTTGTTAGTGTTGGACCTTCATTTCGCATTATATAAAGGTCTTCCTCAGGGCTGATATTTTGTATGGTGTAGGACAACTTTATATCTATAGGAGATAATAATAAATATATCTCGTTTAGTAACTCAAAACGACATCTTAGCCGAAATACATTGTATATATTGTACATGTCATTTCACATGTCTTATTGCATGTACATACCCGCCTTCTTGTAGTTGGGAGGCGTGTTTCTCATTTATAACCTAGAGGTCAGAACATACTTGTTTTAATCATAGAGATATCTATTTAGACACATTCCAACATCTGTGTTGTTGTTAACTGCTATATTCATTTGCATTACATACCCTTTTTCAGGTTTGCTTCTGGCAGTGGTATTTCCGATAATGCAATTTCTTTCAGGGGCCTTTAACGTGAACGTCTTAAGCTCGTTTTCTGTCTTTTAAGCTGTTGGTAAAAAGGACAGTGGTATTGAAGCTATCTGAAATTATGGCTCCTTTCGTCTTCTTGTGTTTTTGATAACTTTCTAGTTAGCTGTGGTCTTTGTTGTGTAAATGCTGTGTATTTCCATAGTGCCTGGGACGCTTTGTATGACAACCTAGACATGGCGCTAGCTGTTGTATCGTCTCTTCTCCTCCTCAAGTGTGCGCACGGCATAGTTCATGTAGCGCTGCCTTGCGTTCTGTTTTATCGCCCTGTTTGCTGTCCAGTTTCGTACCTTATTTGTGCATCGTGGCTCTGAATCTCCGCTTTGCTAAATAGACCGGGGCTCCGTCTCCTTTCCCTCGGCGTGTTCCCGTCTCTCTCCGTCCGTTTTCGCTCTTACGGCGTCCTCGTCTTCTTCGCCGAATACTTCCGTGTTTCTTATCACGTGGTTTGTGAAACGTGGTTACCATAGAGACGTTTATTTTGGGCTGCTGGGATTTGGAGTCTTTTTGGTTTGGTCTTGTGTGCTTACGGATGCCTCCATGTGTGAGCTGTCATATTGTCCTAGTTTACATGATTTCTCATCCTGTGCAAGACGTTTCTTCTTTCAGGTTGTTTCCTAATGGTGTATGTGCAAAAGGTACATAACCGAAAATATGTCCAGAAGCCTTATTCACAGTTGCCTTGTTGAATTGTTTCTTTTGATCGGAATTTTCATTGATTGCAATTGCTTGTAATTATTTTGAAATGTGCATCTACCTTGGAGTGCTGACGTAATTACATACAGTGTGTAAGTTCTGACATCTCGTTTAGTCCGTTTTCGATTGTATTTAGGTATAAAATGATTTTTGCCTCAAAGTTGGACATGATGTTTTCCACGTTGTTCCCCACAATGTGTTTAAGGACTGTCCACTTCATGTCTTTCTCTGAATGTGCCATCTCGATGCAGTGTGCCACCATCGGTGCATTGGGAGTTTTACACTTAATGCGAGATCTATGTTGTGTGATCCTTTTTTTTACTTGCTGACTTGTTTTGCCAATATAAGCTTTCTTGCAGGGGCATAACACGCAATAGATTACATTTTGCGTGTTACAATTTGTGAATTCTTCATGGACAATGTATTTTGTTCCATACTGGAATTTGATTCCTTCCATGGTGTTTTCACATGAAACGCAATTACCACATTTTTTGTGTCCTTTCACTGGTGGTAGCGCTAACATAGATCTTAATGATGTATCTTGTCTTCTTGTGTTTGTATTTGCTCTTACAAGTTTATCTTTAATACTTGAGTTTCTTTTTAATGCGAAGATAGGCAGGTTTTTGAACTGCTCAATACTTTTCACTGTGATCCAATTTTTTCTTATGATTTTTTTGATTTCATTTGTCATTCCAGAGAAAGTTGTGACGCAGACCAACGGAGAATTTTCTTCTTTATTTTTTGGTGTTAACAGGGATTCTCTTGGTACATACCATGCTCTTTTCATGGCCTTTTTCAGGAGTTTCTTGGGATAACCTCTTGTTTGTAATTTTTCTACAAGAATTGTGGCATTCGTGAAGTAATCTTCCTTTTTGGTACAATTCCTGTGAATTCTCATAAATTGGCTGAAGGGCAGGTTATCTCTTAGATTCCTTTGATGGAAACTGCCATAATGTAGAAAGGTGTTTCTGTCTGTGGTTTTAGTGTAGAGAGTCGTGTATATATGGCCCTCTTCATGTTTGATTAGAAGGTCTAAGAAGTTCATCTCGGTTTTGCTCTGGTTGACAGTGAACTGTATGTCTGGATTCCTATCGTTCAACCATCTGGTGAAGTCTGATAGATGTTCTTCGCTTCCTCGCCATAGCATGAAGACGTCATCTATGTAACGGTACCACATTTTAATGTGGCCGTCAGCCCTGAGGAAGACCTTTATATAATGCGAAATGAAGGTCCAACACTAACAAGGTCGAAACGCGTCGGCGAGACTTTAAATGTGTATATGATTACAAGTGAATGTAAACAAATTTTCTAATACCTGGTGAACAAAAGACCTATTCCCAGTGACATGCACTATTAATGTAAATTCCAAAGTGGTAATTATAACGTTAATAGGACCGTTAGAAATATATGAGACCTTGATCAAGTAAGGAATCAATCTTGACAAGATTCGAAAAAGTAGGACTTTTTGATTGTAACAGCGAAGTCAAATATGAACTAAGAAAATGTATAACCTTACAAATTGCATGTAAAGCAGTATTTCATTTGAGTTGACATAATTGTTTCTTTGCTCTGACGAAACGGATGTAAATATATGTACAGTATGACGAACAAGGTGTAAATATTGTAGATGTATGATATGGTAAACAAATGTGCACTATCAACGAAAAAATATACACAAAATAAGAAGAAAAATAGTTTTTGATAAACACAGAGTCAATTAAAAAGGCTTCTGTCCGAAAATCATTTGTGTGATTTATGGTGTCAGGGGTATTCCTTTTTGTATTGAAAGTTAGACCGGCACCATTACCGCTGCCCCTCATTACCATAACATCCATTTATCTGCTGTGAAGTGCCGGCGGGGCAACATGCCATTTGAGGGGTTAGGTGCTTAGTGTGAGAAGTTGGTCTGATATATGATGCTCACTAATTCTAGTGATCACCTTGTATCAGTCCAAACAACCCTTATGGTGATTGGTTGTAAGTCAACCTTATAGACCAGCTATCCTAATGGTAGCATGGACAAAGCAGTCTTAGGCTAAACTCTTTTTGCATGTGAATCCAGCTGTTTTACCACATATAACCCCTTGAATACCAAATGAAAGGACACCACACAGGTAGTTATGAAAATAAACAAGATATTTATTAACTAACATACACATCTGAACTCTTTATGAGATCAGAGAGCTAAGCACATGACAAGACTCCTAAGAAAAATACGATAAGTTGCACAAATTACAATGGTGCCCTGGGGGCACGACAAACCATATACTAAGTAAATGGTATAAGGAAATCAACAGAAGGAATGGAGCTGTCCAGAGGCTGTAGGATCACTGGGAGTACACTATCCTTACCTGAGGTAAGTAATAGGAGGCCCACGGAATGCGTGTACAGAGTGTGAACTCACACGCGAGATGCGTAACAAAGTCAATGGACAGTACAAATTACAAAAAGGTAAGTATTAGACGTTCCGACTAGCTAGGACTAAAACGACTGGAAATCTGAACACTAGGAGAGTCAATCTACCCTTGAGCACCGAAATGCCCCTGTTACCTCACCCACGGGATGCGGGTGCACAGGTGTCAAAGTGTGTCGGGTATCCGCGTTGAAGTCTATGGAGCCTGGAAGAAAAGATGTAAAATGTGGGATACTTGTATAGCGCACAGTTACTCTACCCGAGTGTCCCGGCGCTGTAGACTGCTGGGGAACCCGTCCTGGCTTTCCCTGTGAGATGGTCCCTTTTTGGGTATCTCCGGGGTGAAACCAGGCATCCCTGGCGTCTGTGGGGGCCGTTGTAGAGATGAGGCAAGCTAATGCCCAGAGTTGCCGAGTGTGCTCCCCGGTCGGAGTGGGCACCGATGCGAGAATTATCAGTCCGCTGATCCTGGTCCAAGACCCTGCCGCGTCGGGAATCGAACCCTGGTCCCGGGCCGTTCTCTGCACTCGGGTCTGCCGCCTCTAACCAGTGAGCCACACCTCTCAAGATGGTGCAGGCGGCCAGATGGAAGATGTCCGGAGTGATCCAAGGGTGGATCAAGGAAGATGAAGACCTGAAAGCAGAGGAGACAATGTTCACAGTCACTAGCCAGTGACTGGAGTGGAACAAGGAAGGAACCAGATGATGTTGTCGCGATCAGGTGAAGAGTGGACGCTTGACTCTGCAGCCACGTGGACCAGGTGGTGTCTTCAATGACCAGGATGGAGGCACAAGCTGTCCCACGCAGACTCTCGCTATCGGCGGTGTTGGATCTGGAATCGGCGTCAACAGGCCTTGGCAAAGGCAACCCACGCGGTGAGTGGAAAAGGCGTCTGGTGTGGACCAGGAGGGTCCGGGGTGCTTCTCCTTTGCAGGGAAGCTGGGGCCTGTCTCGAGCAACCAGAGCAGCAGTGTGGATTTCAAGGATCGTCGTCTAGGAGGTCACTAGCCAGCCGGCAAGTGACCGGACAATGCGTCGAGCAGCAATCAAGCAAAAGGGCCCCATGCAGATCTTGTGGATGCTGGAGGGCTGATCTTCTGTGCAGGAGCGGCTCAGGGCTGGGGTTTCCCAATCCCCATAGCACGTTCTCGAGGATGCCTCTGAAGTCGTGCTGGAAGCGAAGTGCAGTTTCTCCAAGATGGCCGGTCCCACGTGTCTCGTCGCACCCACGGATCTCAGCTGTGCTGCAGATGTAGGTAGAGGTCGGAGAGGTCTGGGATTCCGGGTCTCGTTGGGATCTGAAGTCTGGATCCACTCGGGAAGACGACAAAGTGAACCGCTAGGTCGCTTGATGGTGCCTGCAGATGCAGGGTGGACACTCCTTGCCCACAAGGGAGATTTCTTCAGTCTTCTGTGGAACAGAACGTCGAAGTCCAGAGTTTCTTCTTGTAGAGTTTCAAATCAGGATAATCTAATTTGGAATGGGACCAGCTCCTACCTTTATTCTCCTAAAGGGGGCTATACTATGACTAGGTCCCTCCTATGGGTGGGACCAGAAAGGGGGGTGGTTACACCCCCTATCCTTTGTCCGGTTTCGCCCCAGAGCTGGGGCTGGAGTGCCCCAGCAACTGGTTTGAACCGGTGTATGCACAGGGCACCTTGTGTGCCCCAGGCACGTCTCATTCCTTTCAGGTCTGTCCTACCTAATACAAAAAATCCTGTCTGGGGTGGTGCTAGCACCTCCCAAGGCAGGAAACCCTTTGTCCAAGCCTCCCTCACTGGAAGGATTTCTAGCAGCAGGAGGTCAGACTTGTGTCTGTGGTGGCAGCATCCATTTTGTGATGCTGAGGCTCGAGTTAACTTTAACCGGGGTTCAGTTACATACATATTGTGTCCCTCTAGAAGGGTGGAATGCTACCCCCGTCGCCAGAACTGGCGAGGAGGTAGTATTCCAATTCGTATGACACCTTACTCGACATGTTTTGATAATGCTATGCCAAAGTTAGCAATAACCGCGAGGTTATAATGCACTTAAGAGTATATGGTATAGCGTTATCATGGAAACAGCTAAAGGACTTGGTTCCGAAAGCTGCAGACAGGCTCAGCTCATGCCAGAGCACTATCTCACATAATTCCAAGCACTCTGCCTCCAGGATTGTTAAGGCCTGCCATAGGAGTGACTTATAGGAGTATATGTGTCCATTTTAGGTTTAGATATAGGTATACTATATCTAAAGCAAAGGGTGATTACACCACCTTGCCCCAGCTGATTGATCAGCCAGTTGTGTCAGATTTGGATGGCCAGCCAGGGGTGGCATAATAAATGCTGCAGCCCCTGGTAGGCCCTGAGTGCACCTATGCCCTGGGTACCTAAGGTACACTGTACATAGACTGATAAGGTGACCCAGTAACCAATTAGATATGTACCTAAGGTACATGGAGTCCATTTTAACAGAGAGAGCAGGAAGCCTGGGGTCCTGAATAGCAGTATCCCAGGCCAACTAAGTCGAAAACCAGCTAAACACTAGGCAAAAAGTTGGGGGTAACCATAGTCAGATATCCACCTTCCTACAACCCCCCCCCAAACGAAAGGAGATAAGGCTATCCTTGACCAGGTAAGCCTATATTGCCTAAGTGGCCATATGGGTACCCCCTATCTCATGTTCCACTAAGCAATCCCTCACCCTAAGGGTGTCTGAGGGTCTCCACCATAGGGAATCTCTACCTGTGGTGTGTTTTGGCAAAGTAAAAGGCTGGTGCTGGGATGGGGTACTGAAGTGAGACTCCACTAATGTTGGGCTCAACTTCCTCCAATCACTATCCACCATATATGCCTTTCTTTCCAGGACTGAGTTGCAGTGTGCTCTCAGGGTCAACCTCTGGCTACCTAAAGCTGGAGGCTGGGTCCCTCTGTTTGGTTTACTTGAGGGACAGGTCAGGTTTGGGGCCCTTATTTCCCAGGTTTGGCTGTGCCCAACAGTGTCCATCTGTGGGAGGTCCCTAACTAAGTTTAAGGGGGATCCCTCAGGAGTTTGTTTTATTTTCACCTGGCTAGAACTGCTAGCCTTGGTGCCCTTAATCTGCTGACTGGGGAGTTCTTTTAGACAGGGGACCCTTTGGGGTCCACCACTGGCCTCCCTGACCTCTACAGCCCTGGGCTGACTGAGGCAGGGTAGAGAGGGGCAGGTTACCTGCTCCAGACTGGGTACCACCTTGGAAGGGTCCACTGACATCAGGGGTTCTGCCAGGCTAGGCCTTACTACCTCTGGGGCAGTTTCTTCACAAGGGGTAAGATCAGTTCCCAGAGGAGGCTGATCCTTTCCTAAAGTCTGGTGGGAGGGAGATTTTTCTTCCTCCTCAATGCTCTCTGTTTGAGTGGAGTGATCCATAGTTTCAGGCTTCACAACACTATTATCTGTCTGAGTTTGGGCTGTGGCCATCACAGCCCCACCAACCTTTTCAGGAAGGGGCTCAGTTTGGGTATGGGTTGTTACCATCACAGCCCTGCTAACCTTTTCAGGGAAGGAATCTCTCTGAGATTGGGCTGAGACTGGCACAGCCCTCCTGACATGTTCAGGGAGGACATCTTGGACTAGGGCTGTGGCCATCACAGCCCCACTAACCTTTCCATGGAGATTTACAATTTTAAAATGAGTTTCTTGCTCTACCTCAGCTCAGGCTGAGATCTCTAAATCATTCCCCAGTAGACAATCTACAGACAAGTTTGATGACACTGCCACTCTCTTGGGACCAGTGACAGCTCCCCAGCTGAGATTTACCACATGCCATTGGATGATATCTCTGCACTCCATCAATGTTGGTCACCTGGTATGTGGCACCAGGTAAAAGTTGCCTTGAGGGGACTAGGCTCTCAGTCACCCTAGTGACGCTAGCCTCTGTGTCTCTATAGGCCTCAACTTTCAGACCATTGATGAGGGGCTCCTGTTTGTACTTGTCCAAAGTGTTGGGACAAGCAGTGAAGTTGGTAAACCCTATGCCATTTTCACAAACAGGAGTATCTGTGGTTGGGGACATGGTTAAGTCAGAGTCCACCTGATTTCCCCAAGTATACCCAACCAATTTCTTGAGAGCACTCCCACCACCTGGGGGATTACTACTAGTAGTAACAGGAGGTGTTGGAGTATTACCTGAGGGATATTTTCCTTATTGTTGGCCTTTGGGCAACTGCTGTCAGTTTTCCAATGGCCTACCTGTTTGCAGACATGGCAATAAAGGATTCTTTTGGGTATTGGAAGAATTGTGGGACCCACCCCCTTCAGTGTATTTTTGGGGCCCTTTGTGGTTTGATCTGTAGATTTATTCCCACCCTTCTCTTGAGGCTTGGTTGATTCTTTCTTTTGGTCACCACCCTGGTTCTTAGGCCTAATCCTGGTTCTGACCCATTTGTCTGCCCTCTTACCCAATTCTTGTGGAGAGGTCAGATCAGAGTCTACCAGGTGCTGGTGTAATAACTGGTTCTGACAATTATTTAAGACTTGCTCTCTCATAATTAGATTATACAATCCTATGTAATAAGTAACCTTACTTCCCAGTAGCCAGCCTTCCAAAGCCTTAGTGGCACAATCAACAAAGTCAGTCCAATCCTGAGACTGAGTTTTCTGGGTGTCTCTGAACAGCAACCTGTACTGTTCAGCTGTTAAGCCAAACCCATCAGTCAGTGCATTTTTCAGGACTTGGTAATCATTAGAATCCTCATCTCTAACAGTGAGGAGCTTATCTCTACCTTTACCTTCAAAGGAGCGCCACAATATAGCTGCCCACTGACTCTGGGGTACCTGCTGTACTTTGCAGGCCCTCTCCAAAGCAGTCATTCATTTGTGGATGTCATCCCCTATCTTAAAGGAGGGCACTATTTTACTCAGGTGTCTATTATCAAAACTCCTGTCTTTATCTCTAGGGATATTGCTGCCACCAGTAGGTTCTAACCCACTCAATTTCTGCTCTCTGGCAAAGGCAAGTTTCTCTTTGGCAAGGGCAAGTTCTTCCCTCTCAATCCTCAGATTCACTTCCCTCTTCTTAGCTTCATACTCTCTTCTCTGAGGGGAAGTCATCCCTCTCTGAGAAGATGCCTGAGAGACATGGCTGTGAATAGATCTGTTAGAGCCTCTGGAGTGAGACCTAACTCGTCTATTCCCAAGGTTAGGTCTGCTTGTGGATGGGTTTGGGGCTCCCCCAGTTCCATCCTCATGTAGGCTTAAGTTGGCCCTGGTAAGTCTACTGACTGTAACTGGACCATTGTCTACCTCTCCTTCAGATGATTCTCCATCCTCCTCCTCCACATCTTCTGTCTCAGGGAGGTTAGAGTCATCTTCTACTGGGGGTATGTTTCCATTTGTGGGATTAGAGGGGCCTGGATTAGAAGCCCTTCTAGCATCATATGTCTCTAAGAGACCTATCAGAAAAGGAAGGGTAGGGTTAGAACCCTGTTTCAGTTTCCTGGAGGTACACAATTGTCTCATCTCCTGGAAGCTGAGGGCTGCATATCTTGAAATGACCTGTGGAGAGTCAATATTCCCAAGGGGCGTCACTGCGTTCTCTCCTGTGATAGACATGCTTTCTAGTGTGGTGTAAGTGGTGCACTTACCTACACTATGGGTTTTCCTACTGATCCCTTGCTAAGAGTTGTAGTCAGGGTGTGCTAATCCCTTTCTACTACAACAGCTGGTTCAGTAGAACTCAGAGTATTTCTAAGCTTTGTTATATGTACCTATGATACCTTATGTGATCTTTCAAATGATATCTCAAGATTATATTTTGTAAAAACAAAGGCAAGCTCAAATCCCAACCGCTGCACACCAATGTGAGAAGTTGGCCTGATATATGATGCTCACTAATTCTAGTAATCACCTTGTATAAGTCCAAACAACCCTTATGGTGATTGGTTGAGTGTCAACCTTATAGACCAGCTATCCACCTCAGTTGGCCACGCCCCCTAAAACCGGCTATAAGAGTGCGCGCAGCTGGAAAGCGCGACACCACAGAACCCACGAGTCTCCTGAGGCGGAAGCCGGGAATGAGCCTACTTCTTTTTAAAATTGTGATTGTTTGTGCATTACTTTGCTTTTAAAATACCTACTCACCTCCTGGTCACGAACAGCGTCTTCTGCGCTGCAACGATTCCTGTCATCGCCATTACCGAGGGCGAGGCGCGTCCTTAGACACGCCCACCTCAGTTGGCCACGCCCCCTAAAACCGGCTATAAGAGTGCGCGCAGCTGGAAAGCGCGACACCACAGAACCCACGAGTCTCCTGAGGCGGAAGCCGGGAGTGAGCCTACTTCTTTTTAAAATTGTGATTGTTTGTGCATTACTTTGCTTTTAAAATACCTACTCACCTCCTGGTCACGAACAGCGTCTTCTGCGCTGCAACGATTCCTGTCATCGCCATTACCAAGGGCGAGGCGCGTCCTTAGACACGCCCACCTCAGCTGGCCACGCCCCCATGACGCCCTTCCCCTCAGGCATAAACTATGTGCCTCGCTAGGAAGCGCAGCGGACGGGCGCAGCGGGCGCGCCGTCAGCGCGCCGAAGGCGCGCCAAAGGCAAGCCCGTCTGGGCCCGTCCGGGCCTGGACCGGGCCCAGGGCCAGTCCCCCTGTCTGTTCCGCCGATTCCGCTCGCACGTGCTGGACCAATTCCCAACTTCATCTACTCAATCCCTCCCACTGCGCGGCCACAACCCCTTGCAACCCTAACCATTTAGAATCCGCTCCTTTTCATTGCCTTCAATGCAACTTTACTCTCCCGCCCTACCTATCTCGTTTGCCTTCTCATCCCACGCCGCAGCTCCCCGCATCTAACCACCGGATGCTGAAAGCAGGCTTGGTCAACTGCCGGTCTCTCCCCCGTCATGCCAACGACATCTGGATGTCTATTTCCTCCGACGAGTGGGATATTTTATTTCTCACTGAGTCCTGGATAACTGATTCCTCCTCTCCGGACATCTATCTGGCCATCCCACCAGGCTATGACATAAAATGTATTAACCGGGCTGGGGGTAAATCTGGAGGCGGACTAGCCGTCATCTTCAAATCTCATCTTCAGCTGACCACTACCAAACTTACCAACATTGGTATAATTGAAGCCCTATACTTCTCTGTATCTGATTCTGCGGCAGTTATACTGGCTGGTTCCCTAGTCTATAACCCCCCAACCGCTGCTTCCCTTTCCCTTACCGCTCTCACCCACCAGCTGGCTGATCTATCCCTTAAACATCAATGTTTTAGGTGATTTTAACCTCCACGTAGACAACCCTCTCTGCGCGAAGGCGAATAATCTGCTGGAAATCATGGATAGTCTGAACCTCACTCAACTAGTCACCGGTCCTACTCATGTGGCTGGTCACACCTTAGATCTTATTTTCGCCAATTTCTCCACCATCACTGTCTCCCCTCCCCTCCCCCTTACGTGGTCCGACCACTATCTTATCCCCTTTTCTTTGGCCTTAGACCGGAAATCTGTCCCTCCTGCCCCCAGGAAGGAGCTGGGAAGGAAGTGGCACAAAGTAACATGCGCCACCTTGGACCCGGTATTCCACTTCCAGACGGATCATCTATCCTCTGATATCGACGGAAATATCGCCAGGCTTAATACTGCCCTCATCAATGCTATCGACTACATTGCTCCCCAGAAAATCATTGCCTCCACTAGATCTCGCCCCTCCGCTCCCTGGTTCTCCACCCCTCTCCGTGAGGAAAAAAGCAGATGCAAAGCACTTGAACGGAAGTGGAGACTAAATTATGACCCTGAAGCTAAGCTTACCTACAAAGCTGCCCTGAAAAAATTTCTCAAACATAAAAAAATCACCATGAAAGATCATTTCTCGCTTCAAATTGCCAAGGCCAAAAACTCTTCAAAAACCCTCTTCACCATCGTTAAAGATTTCATCAATCCTCCGGCCAGGGCCACTCAGAATTCAGCTAGTCAGACCCTGTGCGAGGGACTTTCAGATTTCTTCCTTGAAAAAATCAACAAGCTATGTATCTCCTTCCCTAAAGGGCCAATATCCCGGCCTCTGTCCATAAGTCCCCCTGCTTCTCCGTCCTTCCTCGCCTTTAATAAACTCACCCAGGAGGATGCCATCAGACTACTCATCCACTGCAAGTCTGGTGCACCCTCTGACCCTGTCCCTGCCAAACTCATGGGAGAGCTGGCCCCCTCGTTAGCCGACTCTTTCCTCACCATCTGGAACGCCTCCCTGCACCATGGCTTTTTCCCTACCACTTGGAAGGAGGCCTTGGTGATCCCCATCCTAAAAAAGGCAGATGCTGATCCCACTGTTTTCTCCAACTACCGCCCCATTTCCCTTCTCCCCAAACCCGCAAAGGTCTTGGAAAAAGCCGTGCAGTTGCAACTCACGGAGTACTTGGAAAGCAACTCACTACTGCACGACTCACAATCTGGATTTCGGGCGGGATACAGCACAGAGACGGCTTTGCTGGAAGTATCGGAGACAATTCGGGAATGCGTGGACAGGGGCGAGGAGACCATGCTAGTCCTCCTCGACCTGTCCGCTGCATTTGATACGGTCTCCCACCCCATCCTCCTTGACCGACTAAAACAGATTGGCATTGGCGGCACTGCCTTTAGCTGGATCGAGTCCTTCCTCTCAGGAAGAAGTCAGAGGGTATTGTTGCGGCCTTTTAAATCGGAGGAAAAACCCCTGTCTTGCGGTGTGCCACAGGGCTCTGCCCTCAGCCCTCTGTTTTTTAACATCTATCTTGCCCCACTGGCCGGCGTGGTGGAGTCCTACGGAGTCAGGGTGGTCTCCTATGCTGATGATACCCAGCTAGTGTTCTCTTTCAGAGACCACTCTGACTCCGCGTTCTCCAACTTCCGCCTGTGCCTCAACAACATCAGTGGCTGGATGTCTGAAAACCATCTAAGACTCAATGCAGACAAGACAGAGGTGCTGTTTTTTAACCAGAAAAACTCCATCCCCTCCTCCTGGTGGTGGCCCGCGGCACTTGATCCCGCTCCCTCTCCCGTCCACTCGGCCCGCAACCTGGGTTTCCAGTTTGACGACTCCCTCTCATGCAAGACTCAGATTAATAAAGTGACCTCTGCCTGCTTCCTGAAGTTGCGCATGATTAGAAAGATACTCCCCTATCTCCCTCTGGATTCCCGCCGTACAGTTACCCATGCCCTCATCACGTCCCACCTGGACTATGCTAATAGCCTCTATGCTGGTGCCCCCCAATACTTGATTGACCGGCTGCAGATTGTTCAGAATGCGGCGGCCAGACTGATTGGCAATATTCCCTACCGTCAATCAGTAACCGCATATCGTAAGGAACTGCACTGGCTACCTGTGGCCAGCCGTATCCAGTTCAAGATCCTCACCCTGACTTACCGAGCCATCAACGATCGCGGACCAAACTACCTGAAAAAACGTGTCTCAATATCCCGTTCCATCAGATCCTTGAGATCCAATGACCTCCGCCTTCTGATCTCTCCCCGTTTCAGACTATCCAGAATGGGTGGCAGAGGGTTCAGTGTCATTGCGGCAAAACTGTGGAACGCTCTGCCAGTCGATCTTAGATTCTGTCCCTCCGAATCCATCTTCCGGGCCAGACTCAAAACTTGGCTCTTCTCTGGACTCTGATTTACTCCGCTGATTTCTCTTCTTGCTCCTCTCCTCTCCTTTGGAGGTTCAGGTTCTAGCGCCGGGACACCCCTTCGGGGGTAGCTGTGCGCTCTACAAACTACATAAAATAAATAAATATATCCTAATGGTAGCATGGACTAAGCAGTCTTAGGCTAAACTCTTTTGGCATGTGAAGCCAGCTGTTTTACCACATATAACCCCTTGAATACCAAATGAAAGGACACCACACAGGTAGTTATGAAAATAAACAAGATATTTATTAACTAACAAACACCTCTGAACTCTTTATGAGATCAGAGGGCTAAGCACAAGACAAGACTCTTAAGAAAAATACGATAAATTGCACAAATTACAATGGTGCCCTAGGGGCACGACAAACCATATACTAAGTAAATGGTATAAGGAAATCGATAGAAGGAATGGAGCTGTCCAGAGGCTGTAGGATCACTGGGACTACACTATCCTTACCTGAGGTAAGTAATAGGAGGCCCACGGAATGCGTGTACAGAGTGTGAACTCACACGCGAGATGCGTAACAAAGTCAATGGACAGTACAAATTACGAAAAGGTAAGAATTAGACAGTTCCGACTAGCTAGGACTAAAACGACTGGAAATCTAGACACTAGGAGAGTCAATCTATCCTTGAGCACCGAAATGCCCTTGTTACCTCACCCACGGGCTGCGGGTGCACAGGTGTCAAAGTGTGTCAGGTTTCCGCGTTGAAGTCTATGGAGCCTGGAAGAAAAGATGCTGCAGGCGGCCAGATGAAAGATGTCCGGAGTGATCCAAGGGTGGATCAAGGAAGATGAAGACCTCAAAGCAGAGGGAGCAATGTTCGCAGTCACTAACCAGTGACTGGAGTGGAACCAGGAAGGAACCAGATGATGTTGTCACGATCAGGTGAAGAGTGGACGCTTGACTCTGCAGCCACGTGAACCAGGTGGTGTCTTCGACGACCAGGATGGAGGCACAAGCTGTCCCACGCAGGCTCTCGCTGTCGGCGGTGTTGGATCCGAAATCGGCGTCAACAGGCCTTGGCAAAGGCAACCCACGCAGTAAGTGGAAAAGGCATCTGGTGCGGACCAGGAGGGTCCGGGGTGCTTCTTCTTTGCAGGGAAGCAGGGGCCAGTCTGGAGCAACCAGATCAGTGGTGTGGATTTCAAGGATCGTCATCTAGGAGGCCACTAGCCAGCCGGCAAGTGACCAGACAATGCATCAAGCAGCAATCAAGCAAAAGGGCCCCACGCAGATCTCCTCGATGCTGGAGGGCTGATCTTCTGTGCAGGAGCTGCTCGGGGCTGGGGCTTCTCAATCCCCAAAGCACTTTCTCGAGGATGCCTCTGAAGTCGTGCAGGAAGCGAAGTGCAGTTTCTCCAAGATGGCGGGTCCCACGTGTCTCGTCGCACCCACGGATCTCAGCTGTGCTGCAGATGTAGGTAGAGTTCGGAGAGGTCTGGGAATCTGGGTCTCGTAGTGCTCTGAAGTCTGGACCCACTTGGGAAGACGACAAAGTGAACCGCTAGGACGCTTGATGGTGCCTGCAGATGCAGGGTGGACACTCCTTGCCCACAAGGGAGATTTCTCAGTCTTCTGTGGAGCAGAACGTCGAAGTCCAGAGCTTCTTCTTGTAGAGTTTCAAATCAGGATAATCTAATTTGGAATGGGACCAGCTCCTACCTTTATTCTCCTAAAGGGAGCTGTACTATGACTAGGTCCCTCCTATGGGTGGGACCAGGAAGGGGGGTGGTTACACCCCCCTATCCTTTGTCCGGTTTCATGCCAGAGCTGGGGCTGGAGTGCCCTAGCAACTAGTTTGAACCGGTGTATGCAAAGGGCACCTTGTGTGCCCCAGGCATGTCTCATTCCTTTCAGGCCTGTCCTACCTAATACACAAAATCCTGTCTGGGTGGTGCTAGCACCTCCCAAAGCAGGAAACCCTTTGTCCAAGCCTCCCTCACTGGAAGGACTCCCAGCAGCAGTAGGTCAGACTTGTGTCTGTGGTGGCAGCATCCATTTTGTGATGCTGAGGCTCGAGTTAACTTTAACCGGGGTTCACAGTTACATACATGTCGTGTCCCTCTAGAAGGGTGGAATGCTACCCCCATCGCCAGAACTGGCGAGGGGGTAGTATTCCAATTCGTATGACACCTTACTCGACATGTTTTGATAATGTTATGCCAAAGTTAGCAATAACCGCAAGGTTATAATGCACTTAAGAGTATATGGTATAGCGTTATCATGGAAACAGTTATAGGACTTGGTTCCGAAAGCTGCAGACAGGCTCAGCTCATGCCAGAGCACTATCTCACATAATTCCAAGCACTCTGCCTCCAGGATTGTTAAGGCCTGCCATAGGAGTGACCTATAGGAGTATATGTGTCCATTTTAGGTTTAGATATAGGTATACTATATCTAAAGCAAAGGGTGATTACACCACCTTGCCCCAGCTGATTGATCAGCCAGTTGTGTCAGATTTGGATGGCCAGCCAGGGGTGGCATAATACATGCTGCAGCCCCTGGTAGACCCTGAATGCACCTATGCCCTGGGTACCTAAGGTACACTGTACAGGGACTGATAAGGTGACCCAGTATCCATTTAGATATGTACCTAAGGTACATGGAGTCAATTTTAACAGAGAGAGCAGGAAGCCTGGGGTCCTGAATAGCAGGATCCCAGGCCAACTAAGTCGAAAACCAGCTAAACACTAGGCACAAAGTTGGGTTTAACCATAGTCAGATATCCACCTTCCTACACTTAGTGCAAACTCCTTCATCCCTCTGGCGCCCATTACATGCTGAGTGCGTGAGTATTATCCCTAACTTGTTCAGTCTTTGGACGCGATGGAAAAGTTGGGCATTTGCGGGATGTTATATGAAGACTTCCAAAAGTGTTTCGAGTCATTCCTGATGGCTGACTGTGGCTATAATTCTTAAAAGACATAGCGATTGCAGACAGGGCGCTTTATTTCTTTGAGTATAGATTGTGCACCCACAAACTGCGATACCCTATTTGTCAGACTGTACTACTGCTCTGCAAGATGGCACCAATGGCAGGCTGGGCCCTGTACAAATAGAACTTCGCCCCTCATGATTTCATCTCCAGCAGGTCTGAGCAGACCTCATCACTCCCTGTCCTAATCCCAAACCTTCAGTCAGACACTGACGCCCCCAGGGCAGTAATGAATGCCACCCCGACAACAACAAACATTCTGGCCCTCTCCCTGCTAATAGAATCTACAATAAAACACAAAAAAATGCTATATGTGTGCTTCATTGACTATTCAGCTGCATTCGACAGCATAGACAGAGGGAAACTCTGGGCCAAGCTCTCAAGCTGGAACGCCGATTCCAAATTGCTGAACTTACTGATCTTTCTGGACACAGAAACCTGGATCCAAATAAAACTGGGGGCAGGTAATTTTCTATCGAGAAAAATAACAACTACAAAAGGTCTGAAGCAGGGGTGCGTCCTCGCACCGACCCTGTTCAACCTCTTTATGTCCGATCTCTCCGATGAACTTGACAAAAGCAATCATCACGCTCCAAAGCTAGGGGGCCTCACTTTGTCAAACCTACTGTATGCCGACGACTTAATATTAATAAGCCAAACCCCTGTAGGCCTTCAACACCTTATTAACACAATGACCAATTTATCAGAAAAGTGCGGATTAAGTATAAATTTAGGGAAATCGAAGGTGATGATATTAAATCAAAAGTTTAAAAAGCCGCACCCACCGGGGTTTCTGCGAGATCAGAGGATGGAAACAGTCAAAGAATATAAATACTTGGGCATCATTTTTGACTCGAAAGGCTCCTTCACACAACAAAAAATGGCAATTAAGAACAGAGGGGTATCACTGGCCATTGCACTAAAGAGCATTAAGAACAAAATAGCGGGTCCAAATCTAATTCCTCTGCTAGACGCAAGACTACTGCCATCGATAACCTATGGTAGCGAATGTATGAGAGGGAGAGATGAGTCGACATTAGATAAAGTAGTAGCAAAATCAATGGGAATACTCTTCAGTCTCCCGCCGTACACTTCGCCAGCTCAACTGAGGCTTGAGTTCGGCCTACAGAAACAACAAATAGCACATAAGGGTGCTTAAGTAAAATGCTGGCACAAAGTAAAGAGTGCTGAGATGGGCACTTTGAATACTTACTCGTGGAAAGAGCTGGAAAGAAACATGGACAGCCCTGCAATGGTCTATCTCCAATCAGCAATAAGCACCCTTGTACTAAAAGACCTTTGGGAAGCAAGCTGCACACACAAATGCTTCAAACGGCTCGTCAACAAAACTGTGAAGATTCAATCCCTGGAAGTAGATAAAGCAACATTAACCAGGAGGACTCACGGGTGGTACATGATCCAAAGCTACACCGGGCACCAACCACAGGGCTACTTAGGCACTAGCTTCTCTAGGGCGATGAAGGAGTCATTTTTGCAGTTGAGGATGGGGTAATACCATCAAAAGAACATCTTCCCCCGTGGAGACGTTTGGAATCCAACGCAAAGTGCAGACTCTGTGAAGATCCAAAGGAGGATGTTTTGCACTTTCTATGCAGCTGCAAAGCCCTAGATTTTGAACGAAGGTGACAACTAACTCAGATGTGAAACCAAAGACGTCTGCGAATGCGCTGACAGGCATTGTTGGCATGCTTTAGCGGGGAGGACATTCAATTAGCCTGCAGACTGGTTCGCTTTATGAAATTAGCAAACATCGCGTTACACCCAGCCGTTAGTCCATGAACTGGAAAAACTCTTATCTGTGAATAACTCTTACATGTAAAGAACCTTCACTTGCGAATGTTTGACAAAGTTCTTCTTTCTCGCTATTGCTAGAACAAAAATCATACTCTGATAGTGCCTCACATGAATCCCTGGGTTTTTAATATTTCTTCATTTAAGGACAGCACAAGATTCATTTTTGCACATGTTATTTTTTTCATATTTATTAACATTGCCAATTTTTATATGCTTTTAAACTAATGTGATTGTAATGAAATGTCTTTATCCTTTGCTTTTTTATGAGCTTTGCAAAAGTGCTCAACCGACTACTTTTTAGATCAATTGCAAAGATTTTTTATTAATCATGCAATAAAGAATTTACCTACCTCGTCCCTGCCATCCCCTGCCTGGAATACCATTCTTAGTTTTAATCGAGGTCCCTGTAATCATCCGAGGCACCCCCCAAAAGTTGGGGTAGACACTCCAAAATGGCAGAAGGGAAGGGCTCGGGTGGGGGAGTGAGCCACCCCTAGTCCCTCCGGGATGCGGACTCTAGCTATATGATCAGGACACACTAACAGAAAACGTTGTGCCTATATTCTACAAGGACATTTTAAGAGCAGACTGAGGTCTATAGTGCGACGAACACACACAAATGTCCGATTATGCGCTATAGCTCTGTAAAGTCGCACCAAAGGTAGATGGTTCGATAGAACAAGCATTTGCAATGCAATAGGACTCGCATTTACGCAAGACCTATTGCATAGTAAACAGGAGTGCGGGCGGGAAGGCACAAACAACGCGAGTGGGGGGGCGAGAAGGCATGGACTGAGGGAGGGGGAGGCACGGGAAGAAAATACTGCTCACAGTATAAATAAAACATACTGTGCAATACTTGAAGTAAAAGGGCCAGTAGCCATGGAAGATTACAAATGACAACATCCCCGTCATAAGGGGGGACTAATAAGCCTAAAACCAATCGGAAGGCAGCATTTAGGAACTAAACTATTGAAAAAAATTGGCAGAGAGTGGGCCAAGCTTCCAGGGAGCTTCTACTCCATACTGAATACTGCATGCCTCACAAAACGAGCAGCTGATAGCTCCGTTGCTGCTATAGGCTCGACCTAAAAAGGCAATGGGAAAAAGCAAGAGAGGAAAATGGAGAAATAAAACATTTCTTATAATATACAATGAACAATTTACAAATCTTTGTTCAAAACATATAACTGACACTATAAGTACAACAACAGTGATTGTTTCATTATATAAATACAGCTATAAGGCCACCACCTTACTGGCATATCACCAACCTGCATTATATTTCTATGCCAATTAAACCAAGCATTGGCAAAGTTAATATGTTTGGCCTATTAGAGAGTTATTTCTCTATGTTTATAAGAAATGTTGTGTAGCAGCATGGCTGGAGTGCAGCATGAATACAAGTAAAACAAGCATTTACAATGCAAATTGGTCCCACATTTGTGAGAGTTCGAGGTATTGGCACTGTAAATGACAATGTCTTTTAACCATGTGTTTTGAATTGGTGTGGAGTGGATGTATGTGCTGTAGGTGGGAATTATGTGGGTTGGATTGGAATTATTAGTTGTGGAATTGTGTGTGGTGTGGAGTGGATTGGTTAAGTGGAATTATGTGGAATGGTGTGCAGTTAAAATATGTGACTAGTAATTATGTTATATTGTAGTAATTCGACAAGGCCTAGACTGGAAAACCATAGATTTGCAACTAGATCCTGAAATCTGTTTTGTGTTTCTATGAGGTGTATTGGGAGGGATGAAGATGATAACTGTGGCAGTGTATAGACCGAATATTGACTGCACTGAATTCTTTCGTACTGTATGGGCTAAGATGCAAATCATCTGGTGTGATACTAAAGTATGGGGGGGGGGGGTGATTGTGTTGAATGATGCTTTGGACAGAAAGGGCACTTCTCATACACATCCTGAATACTATAGTAGAGGATGGCAGTTTGGTTGATATCTGGAGGCAGAGACGCCCAGAAGTGGAGGAGGGCACGTGTATTTCAGCTCATCAAGGGGCTTGGTCCAGGTTGGATTATTGGTTGGCCTCCCAGGACATTGCAGCATGGACCATGGACTCCACACACCTCCCTAGAATGCTATTGGATCACGACCCTTGTCTGCTGCAGCTAACTATCCCAAACGCACCATGTAAGATGTTTTGCTAGAGCCTTGCCCCTAACAAAATCAAAGTCAGGGACAGACGATGGCACAAACTCGTCACATCGGAATGGTCGGACATCCTCTCTAACACCACCCCAGTGCTCTCCTCCGACGCCATAACGGCCGATGAACAGTTTTGCTCCTGGATCACCTCCTCCCTCGATACCCTAATCCCCAAAACTTCCATTCTCAGACACAATAAACGTCTACCGTCAGCCCCATGGTATACCCCAGAGCTCAAGCTGCTGCGACAGAACTGCAAGAGAGCTGAACGGTCATGGAGGAAGGAGAAATCCAACGCTAATAAGGACGCCTACGACACCTCCTTATCAGCTTATAAATCTATGATCGACAAAACGAAGAGTCGATTCTTTCAGGAACGAATCGAAAAAGCGGCCTGCTCAAGTAAAGAAACATATACCATCCTCAAAGAGCTCCTTAAGGTTCCCGACACAGCCCCTAGAAACCCCCCAGACCCAAAGGCAGATCAGGAAAAATGTAATCAGTTAGCCAGCTTTTTCCAAGGAAAAATCCGAAAAATCCTGGACTCCATCCCTCCGACTAATTCGAGCGAAACGGACGACCCCCCCGACACTTTGATCACACCTCGTCTAACTTCTTGGGGACAAATAACCAACGAAGAGGTAGAGACTACGCTCACATCCATCAAAAGCGGATCTCCTAGGGACCCCGCCCCGCTACGAACCCTTAAAGAAGTCGCTCCCATTATCATTCCCCCCCTCACTCAGCTGATTAACGCCTCTTTTCAACAGGGAGTCGTCCCCCCTAGTTGGAAAGCGGCAGTCGTTAAGGCGCTGCTAAAAAAACCTTCCTTAGACCCAGCTGAACTGGCCAACTACCGACCTATTTCCCTCCTCCCCGGGACCAGCAAGGTTGCAGAGAAACTGGTGAATAAGAAACTTTCCCAGTTTCTTGAATCTAATAATCTGCTAAAAAACTCGCAGACAGGCTTTCGCCCAGGACAAGGCACCGACATCGCCCTCCTGGCTGCAGTGGAGGAGGCCAGAGCGCTCTTAGACGAGGGAGGATCAGTGGCAGTGATCCTTCTCGACCTGAGCGCGGCCTTCGACACCGTCAACCACCAACTTCTGGTTAAACGGCTTAAGAAGGTAGGAGTAGAAGGCACCGCTCTATCCTGGCTTTCCTCCTTTCTGGCCCAACGATCCTTCCAGATCTGGGAAAATAACACCCGCTCCTCCGATACTCCCCTCCAATGTGGGGTGCCTCAGGGCTCCTCCCTGAGCCCCACATTGTTTAACATCTATATGTCCACATTGGAGGAGGTCGTCATCCCGTTCGGAGTGAGCATTGTCAGTTATGCGGATGACACACAGCTAGTTGTCTCCCTCTCCCACCCTAGTCAACAGCCAGCGGATCTATTCAACTGCTTAACACAGATCCAAGGGTGGATGAATAACTCAGCCTTAAAGCTGAATGGCTCGAAAACTGACATTCTCCTTCTGGGTCAGAAAGGATGCACCTTCCCTCTGAACACCTGGCCACCCTGTCTGGGCCCCCCCCCTGCTCCCAAACAGGAAGTAAAAAGCCTGGGAGTATGGATTGAAACAGATCTCTCTTTTACTACGCAGGCCAAGAGAGTAGCAGGCACCTGCTTCGGCCTACTTAAAGCGATGAGAAAGATTCTGCCCCTCCTTCCACCCACATCGCAAAGACTTCTCATTCAAGGCCTCATTCTGTCCAGGCTTGACTATAGCAATGCTATATACCTGGGCGCACCCGAAGCAACCTTAAATAAACTGCAGAAAATTCAAAATGCTGCCGCCCGGATCCTCACACATACTCCTGCCAGAGCTTCAGCCAAACCTGCTCTGAAGCTCCTTCACTGGCTTCCAGTGAGAGAACGAATAACATTCAAAGCCTTAAGCTTGGCTCATAGGCTAGTGCAGAATCAGGGCCCCCCCATTCTGAGGAAATTCATACAACCCTATAAAGCCCCTAGATCTCTCCGATCGGACAGGGAGTCCCTCATCATCGTGCCCAGGTTCAAAAAAGCCCGCACAGGTGGAAGACGCTTCTCGATCCACACAGCGCGCCTATGGAACGCCCTTCCTCGAGACCTGAGGAAAGAATCAAACTATTTACGATTCAGGAAACGACTCAAAACCCACTTGTTTCCTTAAAACTGCTTTTAACCACTTCTTTTTTTTTTTTTGCTCTGTTTAAAATTGCCTCTGTCTAAAACTGCTGTACCCCCCTTCCCCCCCCCCCCCCCCCCTCTCACTGGTTAGGGTTTTGTTTCAGCGCTGGGATACCTACGGGTGACTACGCGCTCTATAAAAAATTTTAATAATAATAATAATAATAATAATAATAATAATAATAATAATAATAATAATAACACCCTGCTGGACTCCGCCTTTAGAGAGGAGAAACATAGGGACATCAAGGAATATTTCACCACTAATGCTGGGTCATTCTCCACATATGCAATGCTCTGGGAGGCGTTTAAAGTGGTAATAAGGGGGAAATGCATTTAACCCAGGCCGGCTATTGGGGGTACGCTGACTGCTCTAGAGGCTCACATCAGGAGATGGAAACACATATTATGCCATGGAGGACCGTGCACTTTTACTGTCTATTCACACCTTGCCTGCGGCAGGAATTCCAGCCCGGTGCTGGACATTCCAATCGTGGGCGGGGTCGTGACAGAACCCAGTCGTCATGCGCACAGGCCACCTGTGCCTCATGACGGCTGGGTTCAGTCATGAGCATCGAAGGGGTTAAGGAGGTGCCACTGAATTTGAGGAGGAGGCGCACAGAGAGGTGTAATTTCTGGGCAAATACACCCAAGCTAGGCGCTATGGGTAAGTGGACAGACCTGGCAAAACCATAGCGAATATGCTCAAAACACCACACACAGTCACTTATATATAGGAGATAGTGGGAGATGATTTAACCATAGTCAGAGGACCTCAGGAGGTTTTGGATCATTTTACCAATTTCTATACCAAATTATACACCGTCATCCATCAGACAGTACCGGAGGAGCTCCAATCATTCCTTGACTCAATTGAATTGCTGTGGCTCGGGAGGGCACATTGAGCATACTTGCATGAACCCTTTACATCCAGCTATATCCTGCAGGTAATCAGCAGTCTGCCCACAGATAAGGCTCCAGGCTCTGACGGCTTAAGGACCGCCTTTTATAACGCATATGCTGACTTACTGGTGCCCCATCTCCTCGCGGACTTCGAGGAGGCTTAGACTTCTGGAATGCATCCCCGTCTATGTGGGAGGCGATAGTCCAAACGATACAGAAACCTGGTAAACCAAGTCCCGAGATAGATTCTTACAGGCTACTTTTGCTGAATAACATTGATGCAAAGATCTATTCTAAATTGCTTGCGAATCAGCTGTAACCTCTACTCCCTTTGATCGTGAGACCTGACCAATCCGGCTTCAGACCGGGCCGATCTACCTCGCACAATCTCCGCACATTTTTCACGGTGCTACATTATCTAGCAGTGAGGTTAAGGCACTCATGCATTCCTCGATGCGACTAAAGCGTTCGACGCGCTGGAATGGCCATAAAGGTTTCGCCATTTTGGGGAGGAAGGGTGTCAGTCCGACGTTCATAGCATTGATAAAACTGCTCTATATGGCTCCTTTAGCCAGACTGTGCATGAATGGACTACTGCCAGATGCTTTTTGTATTTCCCGCAGATACCGTCAGGGATGCCCCCTTCTCCCTCTCCTCTTTGCCATCGCAATGGAGCCAATACGACATTATATATCACAGACCCTGAGGTTAACCTAAGCCCACTACTTCAGGAGTTCATTAAGTTTGGGGGTATCTCTAGAATATTTACAAATTGGACCAAGTCTACAGTATTCCTGCTCACAGAGGCAACCAAGCTGTTTGACCTGGACCACCCGCTGAAACGAGCGGAAAGCCTGGTGAAATATCTGGGCATTTGGCTAAGTCGAGATGAACAGGAAATTTAGAACTTAAATTTTGGGCGCGCAATCTCCGGGCTGTAAGAAAAGGCAAAAGCGTGGTCCTAGCTACCAATAAATCTTGCAGGCAGGATAGCCATTGCCAAAATGGTCGTTTTACCTAAATTTTCATATTTATTTGTCAACATTCCTATCCCTCTCACCCAAGCCTTTTTCCACACCATCCACTCGATGTCGATCTTGATGGTCTGGGCCGAGAATCAAGCATGCGTCTCCTGGGAGCTACTCACACTCCCCCTCACGCAGGGAGGACTGTGGGCTCCGGATATACCTCTCTATGTGATTTGTGAACAAGCTCAATTTCTACATTATTGGCTACATCACACCCTATTTCAGCCCCATGTGTCAGTGGAGGCTGAAATCGCAGCCCCGTTTCCCCTTCAGGTGGCTCTCTTTCAGTCATACCGCAGACCGCGGGATGGAATAGATAACGTTGAGACCATTCAGTGGGTCTGGGATAGGCTGCGCACCAGAACTTGCCTAAAGATATTATTTGCCCCTACCATCACACTTGCGTGAAACCCACTGATTCCAGCATTGGGAGGTGGCAGGAACTTATCTATGGCGAAATCCATTGGATTTGAAACCTTTGCAGAACTCTATCCTGACGACACCTTCTGCACCCCTCCGGGTCCTATGGTTAAGGGTACAGGGAGCTTCTCCGGGCAGTTTCTATATTATTAAAAGGTGAGAGCGACATGTAGGCAACTCAACACCACCTTTCCAAGCCCCCCACTTCATTATCTGCACTCGAGCAGATGATAACAAATGCATATCCTTGTAGAAGAATCACACGATTATTTAACTCCATGTAAACCACAGCACCATTGACTACACCTAAGGCCAGGCGCAGTTGGAATCTAGACCTAGATGGTCAGATAACGGATGAAATCTGAGCTTTTTGTTGTGGCCAACTCCAGGTGCTCTCACCAAAATATAAACTGAGGCTTATACATTTTAAATATCTACATAGGTTCTACAACACCCCTTCTCAACTACATTGTAAAGGGATCAGACCTGATGAGAATTGCTGGAGATATGGCTATTCCCCTGCCACCTTCCTGCACATGTCCTGGTATTGCCTACCTATTTCTGCATTCTGGGTTGACATATTTAGTCAAATACAATAGATTTTGGGGGCCTCAAGCGAGGCTTGGTTGCTCGTTGAATTATTGGGATATGTTAAAGAATCTAAGGCGGAGAATAGTACATTTCATGCCATGCTGCTCTTCCTTGCCAAACATAGAGTATCTATACATTGGGGTTATAGGCGAGCTCCCACGAGCAAGGACAATATGTCACTTTTAGTCACAGTCAATTGACCAACTTTTGAGAGCTGATGCCAATGGCCTCCTGATCAAAAAATATATGGGGTCCCTTCTAGAGTGGCTGAAAATGCTATAAGATGACAGCAGCCCCTCGCCACTTACTGCAGACACTCATGGGTCACACAAGCTGGGGCTAATTATGCATGAATGGGTTCAACAAGCTGCTACCTCAAAACAATATGTTGACTACACACCTATAGGCCCCCCTTTATGAAAATATGTCTCATGTGCTGCACTGTTGCGACAAAACTGTGGACCCATCCTATTTCCAAGGTTGGCATTCAGACACTGTAAGAGAATATATCACTTTCTGACTGTTTTGTTGTGTTTTATGTTTACACATCCTAACTGGCTTCTCCCCTGATCATATTGCTTAAACTGGGATGCATATTGTGAACTGATCCTTTTTGTTTGAAAATGCCAATAAATAATAAAAAAAATTATGTGATATTGAGTTGAGTGTACTAGAATTATGTGGAGTGTACTTGTGTGTCAGGGATTTTAATTATGTGGTGCGCTGTTGAATTTTGTGGTGTGACTGGAATTAGATGGTGTGGTTTGGGTGTATGTGGAGTGTTCTGTACTTGGGTTGTTGAGCTTGAATATGTGGTTTGTTGCCGAATTATGTGGTGTGAAATAAAAAAGGTGTTGAATTGTGTGACGTGAAAGTTTTCAGCATTGATTGAAATTATGCTGATTGGAATTATGTTGCATGGTGTGGAGTGTATTTGTGTGGATTGTCTTCCCAAGTTTTAAAATGATGAAACATAATTACAAAGAAAGGTGGCCTTTCAATGTGCACAAGTTTACAAAACCTTATTATATGCAAAGACTTGTCCAAATATCTCAATGAAAACATGCAAAGTGAATCCCCAGTGACATTTGTGTTGATAAATTTTAGGGGGGCTTGAACAATGTGGGGCGCTGTTTTTGTTGCAAATGGTGCTAGAGATATGCACATCGGTGGGGGGGCATGAACCATATTCATCTAAACATAGCCTGACACATTTGTCAGGCGAGTTCTGATTCTGGTGCTCCAAACCATGCACCTTAGATGTGTATGTGGTTCACAGGATTTTGAATTCACTGCTCTGCAGGCAAAGAGCGGGTTGCTTGTGAAACTGTAAACTTATCAAATGCCAAAAGCTATTGAGTGAGGTAAAAAAATAAGCCTAAACATTTATGCCAGATAAAAGAGGGAAGACACTTCATCATTGCTTCTGACAGTGCAGAGTTGGGTTTACTGTTATTCCTGACCTTTTCCACACTGCATTTTCGAGATGTTGCTACCCTGCTTACCTTATGAGATGTGAGATGGTGGTTGGATCTCGCTTGGGGCAGTCTTGTTTCCTTTTATAATGATGCTGACCCATGCCTAGCAAACATCAATGCCAATATGATTGCTTCATGTGTTTTTAGCTGGTGTGTTTAAATGGTCATTCGCCACTGGTGACTTAGAGAAACGTCCAAGAACAAGAAATCCCACATCCCCCAAAAGCTCGGAAGAATGGCAATTTTCTTATTATTGTACTTCCTGAGAAATGGTCCTATTTAAGAGGGATTATAGTTTTTCTGCACAATGAAACCTAGTCAGCTAGTCTGCTCAGTAGGTTACGTGTTCCCTGCTGATATTACTGTGTGACCTGCCAGGTTGAATTCCAGCCTCGCATCCATCCAACATAGATAAAATGAGTAGCACTAAATATGGTTATGTGTTATTACAGCGCTTACAACTACAAACCTCTGGCATTACATACTATCTAAAACTATTTATCATCATCATTATTATTATAAACCTCCTTGTTACAGATGTAATAGTGGCAGGGCCAACTGCCCGTTTCATAGTTCTAAAATCAACTAAGTGAGTTGGGGAATTATGACCACTTGTTATTTACAACGCTATAAATGGCAAACAATTGCAAGCACTTTAAAAATAACCAGGTTCTTATTTGATGATAAGACCAACAAAAACACCTAGCAGGGAATCTGCTTTAGATACCACCTCTCTTCTATTTGCAAAATAAAAATGTGTGGATTTGTTTTTGCTCACATGGTTATCGGGCGACGGTCCAAAAAACAGATGGTGAGTAAGAACGGTAACAAAAAGCACTTTCGGGAAGAGGTAGAAAGGGGGTATGCCTGCCTGACAACAGACTGAGCCAACAGCCACACCACCACTACTGCAGACACATCCAAGCCGTTGTTGAGGGCACGCTATGGAGTAGGGGCTCAGCGTGAAAAAGGTCTTATCTTCCAGAGTCAGTTTAAAAAAAGGCAAGAGCAGGCTGCTGCCTTAAGTCTAGAGAAGCAGAAGATCATCAGTATTGTCGTAAAATTAGCAAAGAGTACAGGGGGTGAAGAGGCACAAAATGTCAGTTTGCCAAGGGTGGCAAAAATTCATGCACCAGCCCTAGTTAGCTTTCTTTGGTACCCACTGTTTCCCTTGGAGATTTTTTTCAGGAGAAAGAGGCCTGGAAAGCACTTTAAGGTGAACTACACAATGCATCTTACATGGTGGGGTGGGGTTTCACACATTTTCCAACAACTCCGCACTATGCTTTGGAGAAACAACAGATTATCTGCGTCAATAGTTACAATATACACTGTGCTGCCTTCATGGTTGAGTTTCTTTACTACCAATAATGAACATAAATTGCCATCACACAGCATACAACAGTCTCATGCTCTGGCTGCAGTGCACAACAAAGCAGACCACAATAAAGCAGACCCTCAGGAACTGAGCCATGTGGCATGCCCTTGCTAAGTCTGTCAAACAGCCTCTGACAATTACATCCGCTCTGGAGAGTGGTAATCACCCTAAGACTACCCATCAGTGCACTGCCCCTTGCTCAGACTGAGACTGAGAGTGATGATGCATCCAGGGTGCAGCGACTTGCCCTGTTGTATTTTGAAAACTGGCCCCACCTGCACAGCACTGTCAGTGACAGTTAACTCTGTTTCAAAAAGTCAATGATGATTGGCCAGTGACCGAGCAACTGGTTGGCTAAATTACTGTTTTGTTTTACTGCACGTTGTGTGCTCCCCTGCAGGCATAGAGTGAGTGGGGCTGTCGGCACCTTTCAGATTATACAGTGCCACACACCCCTAGCCTCACTGGCAGAGCTTTGTTTGTACTAACTTGTGTGCTAATGTGTCAGCAATCTGACAGACTGGCACCAGAATGTTTTTTTCAAAATCCTCTTGCCATCCCCCCGGAAGGCATCGCAGGCAGTGGGCAGGGCCCATGGGTCCCACCTGATGACACAAGTAAAACAACAAGTGCCTCATGTCACTCATGTGTCTCTTTATAGGCATGCAATGTGGGAAGGCACAGGATGGCTATCTGCTTGTGTCCAGTCATGTCAATGGCACGTGCCATGCTGCAGCTATTCAAAAAGCTGGGTCGGCTGCAAAGTGTTGCAGACTTTCAATGCACAGGGAGCTTTTCCCTGTGCTCACCCATGAGGGAGAGCAAAAGGTCTCCACCTACTCTTACTCCACATCGTCACCAGCAGCACTGAGCAGCAGAGCACAACAGCAGATTAGGTAGCAGCATCTCTGCACTAGTTGAATGTCAAAAGGCAGTCAGAGTAAGTCCACACATAGGAGCAGCATTAACATGTGGGTCAGCCCGCAGAGGGCCAGCAGAGAGAGTTGGTAAGCTGCAGGCAGTGCAACCTTTAAGAGAAAGATAAAGTGATCTGACTGACACTGTGCTGTTTGGGGTGATCATGTTTGTTTGTCATATTGTGGTTCTTTAAACAATGAGAAAATGAGATTTCAAATCTAATTTCTAAGTTGTGATAAAGGAAGTGTTTATGTAGTTAAGTTACATCATGGTCCAGCAATGCTACACTTTTCAGAGACAGTAATGCCATAATTTGTCTATGGTGCTGCAAGGGTTAGAGGAGCCCTAATAAGTAGTGTCCAGTGCAGGAGTTTCTCCCGTTTTTTTAAGTTGAGGATGGTTGTGATAGTAACCTTCCATTTGAAGTACATAACAGCTGTTTCAAGATTCTTTTCATTGCTCAAAAGGCTGTCATTTTGCTTTCTTGGCACTTCAGTGCTTGGTTTTACTCACGAGAAAGTGTCACATATTTGGTCGCTAAATGTCACTCATAAGTACATTTAAACCATGGAAATGTCACACATAAGCAGCTATGGAGGCAACATAGAGTCAGGGGACAACACGGACAATGGATGGTGGAACAGATGGGCTCAGAGCAAACACATGCATAACACTTGGAGGGAGGATAGAGACAATCTAACACTGACGGCAGCACGGACAACAAAAGGAGGGAAGGTGAGTGGGGAAAGCAACAACACAGAAAAAACAGAAGGCGTGAGTGTGGGTAGGGTTGCAACCAACAATAGAGCACGGTAGCGGCAAGCAACAACATAGACAACAACTGAAGGAGGGTAGGTGTTGAAAGCAACTACACAGGCAACAACGGAAGAAAGGAGATTTGTTGGGAGGAAAGCAGCAATAAGTGGTGGAACAACTGAAGAAGGGAGGGTGGGTGGAAGCAAGGAACAACATAGGCAACAATGGAATGAGGATGGAGGGTGAATGTTGCAAGCAACAACCCGGGCAATAACAGAAGGAGGGAGGGCCCGGAGAACGCAACAACACGTGCAACAATGGAACTAGGTTGGGCAGGTAGAAGCAATCAATAATGCAGACAACAATGTAAGGAGGGAGGGTGGGATCAAGCAAGCAACATCACTGGGAAGGAAGGAAGGAAGGAAGGAAGGAAGGAAGGAAGGAAGGAAGGAAGGAAGGAAGGAAGGAAGGAAGGAAGGAAGGAAGGAGGGTGGATGAAGGTATAACATGGGCAACAACAGAAGATGGGAAGGTGGGTGTTGCAAGCAAAAACACAGGAGACAACAAAAGGTAGTTGGATGGGTGGGGCAAGCAACAACATGGGCATCAATGTAAGGAGGCAGTGTGGGTATGCAACATCGATGAGGAAGGGACCCTAAGTGGGAAAAGTACATGAGGGAGCCAGCTGAACAAGACACACTCTAGTAAAGTGCTTAAACACAAAGAAAAAGTAATGCTTAAAAACATGTTCAGTAGAAGGATACAAGTAGTGTGTTCATGCTCGAGTGGAGGGAAAACATGAAAAATGAAATGAAGCCTATGTCATTTTACCAATAAAAGCAAATAAAAGAGAGTGACAATAAAGTCAATGAATGGTAAGCAATGAGTGGGCTCTAAGCCCACTCTTAGAAAAGAAAAATCTCAAATTCAAAGCACATGTGCTGCCTAGGAGAGACCTACAAAGCAAATGTATCCAATTCTGTATGTGTAGTGAGGATATGGTTCTGCTTGCACACATTCCTATGTTAGCATAAGTGAGTTAAGTTACTCAAATGCCATTTTGCCACTTTGGCAGATGACACTACAGGCCTCAGCTCCTACGAAGACAAGCTGCTTGCTTTCCTTCACATGAGAACAGTCTGTTTTTCACATCTCTAGACATACACTGTGACCTCAAGTCTGTGCAGAGTGCTCAAGGTTAAATAACAATGAAAGCCGTTGATTCAGGTTGATCGGCCCACGCTCTAGACATAACACACACACAGCTGCACATCACTGAAACTCGGGTGCTTTTAATATTGCATTGCATGATACACTTGGAGAAAACCTTTCCATCTACAAAGAGTGGTGCTGATCTGGGATGTGATTCACTTCATCTGATTTTGGAGGCATGGGGTTCCCCGTTTATACATAGAGATCTTCTATTATTATAAAAGCTAGCTCCTAGCAAGGGAAGGGTGGTACACAAGGTGCTATAGACCTGGTTCCATTATCATTATATCATTTCTCCCTTTGTATTTTATGGAATTGTAACAATGCTGATTGTATTGATGTAATGCATACTTTTACTTATGTTGGCAAAGATACTGCATCTTAGAGCACGTAGTTAAAATAAACATTTTAAACTATACCGTGTCTCTGATTACTCACCTTGTGGACTTGTATGAGAATAAAAATGAAAGAGTTTTCTTGATTCCCACTATTCCTGAGAGGTTCCTAAGTCACTTGTTCTGGGTTGTCTAATCATTGGTAGCTTTGCTGTAGCACGGAGAACGAATGAGATTACGATGCTAGTCGGATTGGGGGTCTGGGTACAGAGGTGGGTTTTTGGTACACCACAATACACGGAGGTCCTGGTTTCCTGCGCATATTTCTGTGCATGAGCAGAATCCCCGCAACATATGTTTTCTTTTGATAAATAAACCTAAAACAGCAAGTATGTGAATAAATCATTTAAAAGTGCCTAGTTTTTTAATACTTAATATAGGAAACGGCTATATTTTACTCAAATTTGTTTCCATCTCCCAGCTCTTGGCTGTTCCGAAATAGCAAACGTAAGCAAATGATATATTTTTCTAGTGGAACCCGATTATCAAGAAGCTGTATGTCATGTTGAGATAGCAGTCTTTACTTTTTAATTACACTATATTGTATTTTGGGACTAGAATTTTTTTTCTTTTAAGATTGACAGTACAGCTGAAAAATGATAGCAAGTAAAATGGTAATGTGGCTAAATGATAAGGATATTAAATAGGCTTTGTCCGCATCAACAGTGCAATAGTCAACAACTTAGTACTTTCCTGGCACCTGCAGTGCAAATCTCAGTCAAACACAGAATAGCTACAGTCAGGTACACCAGCACACCGGTGCATTGTTACAAGCACAGGTGCATTAGATGACTTCTTAAGGAGCCAAGAGAAGTACATACACATTTGAGGGACACAGTTTGAAATAAAAAATAATCAAATTAGAAAAAAAACCTTAGTCTAGATCTCGCTGGATTTTCGTGTTGGATGTATCCTCTATTTTGTTTGCTTATGGTGCGGTGTTATTTAATGGCAGCAAGTCAGGTTTGGCACTAGTTACAGCACACACTTGCCTTGCACTATAGCATTATGTATTTGACATTTTGCAAAAATTCTAAATTAGGAGATATTACGACGTGGCCATATAAACTTAGTGAACAGTGTACCAAAGAAAATTGCCAATACTGGCTACATTTGATAGCACCTATGTACCAAGTGTTAACACTTACAAGCTTAGAATTTGACATGCTATTCACTTGTTGACTAAGTTAGCACAGTATCTATCTGTGTCACATCACACCCTTCATAGCAATTTCCACTCTGTTTTATAGGAATACCAAATATTACGGATTACACATTGCTATAGTATCTCATATACCCTACTATTCAATGGTTACCTTTTAGCCATTGACCACTTAAAATTTCATTTTTTATTTGGCAGCAGATTACAGTAGGTATATCTGCATTTGACATTTTTATTGCACCCTCAAATTCAGTTCTTGTGGAGGATAACATGTACCTGTACGCTGCTGTAATGTTTTGTATCACTTACATTTATAGAGTTAACGCTTAACTTGATAGTATTTGAAACAGTCTTATGTTGGCCTGTTGACTACAGTATTTTTCCGCCAAAACACACCCTTTTTTGTGTTTTACAACATCTTCATAAACAGGGACACCAAATATTGTGGTTCATTTATTTCTTTATCTTGTATCCCCTACATTTCAAGGCTTAACTTTTAGCTATTAACCAACTGAAATGTATTTATATTTGATAGGAGACTACAGTACTTTTAGCACTTTTGAAACCATTTCACAAGCTTTCGCTTCTGGTTCCATTAGAGTTTACCAAATATAATGGCTCATACGGCTATAATATTTGGTATCCCCTGTTCCTTGGGTTACAACAAACCAGGATTTCACATGGTCTTGAATTGGTGTGGAACACACAGTTCTTTTCTGACACACCACACTCTTGTTTATAATTTCCACAGTCTCTTTCCACAGGGATTCTGAGTATTATGGATCATGCAAAGATGTAATAACTGCTATCCCATTTTTTTCAAGGTTTACCTTTTAACAATTGATGAGTTAAAATTGCCTTTTAGTTGACAGCATATTACAGTATCTTTAAGCACTTTTAATTGCATTCCAAAAGCTTCCACATTTGGTTCCTTTGGGGATACCAAATATAATGGCCAATAAGAGCTGTAATCTTTGCTATTCCATATGTTATTATAGTTAAAGCTAGTATCTTTTCAAATTTTCTACATCATTCAGCAAGATTTTACATCCGGTTCCCTTAGAAGATACCATATATAATGGCCTATACCGGCTATAATATTTGGCATCCCCTGTGTTTCTTGGGTTATAACTTACCACAATTCAGTTTGACATGGTCTATTGTTGGATGGGTGAGCATAGTATTTCTATGCTAATTATAACGTTTCCTTTTGCTTTTCAACATCGTTTACTATGGAAATACCAAATATTATGGCTCCCATATTGTTGTAATATCTCCTATTATATGGGCCTTTACCATTTATAATATTTGGTATCCCCTGTGGTTCTGGGGTTAGAACCTACAAGTATTCAATTTGACACTGTCTTATGTTCAATGGCTGAGCCCAGTATTTCTATGCCAACAATCACCCTTCCTTTTGCTTTGCAACATCGTTTACAATGGGGATACCAAATATTATGGTTCATGATTTGCTGTAATATGTCGTATCCCCTACGTTTCATGATTTACCCTTTTGGCATTGATCATTCAAAGTTGTTGTTTATTTGGTAACAGACTACAGTATCTTTTCACATTTTTTACATTATACCACAAGATTGGATGTCCGGTTCTCTTAGGGGATACTATACATAATGCGCTATACCTGCTATAAAAATTGGTATCCCCTGTTTTTCTGGGGGTTAGAGCTTACCAGTATTCAATTTGACATGGACTTATGTTCAATGGGTGAGCACAGTATTTTTATGTCACATAGTACACTTCCTTTTGCTATCCAACATCGTTTACAATGGGGATACCAAATATTATAGGTCACACATTGCTAAAATATGTTGTATCCCCTACGTTTCATTGGTTCCCCAATAGCCATTGACCATTTAAAGTTGTCTTTGATTTGATAGCAGACTAAAGTAACTTTTCATATTTTTTACATTATTCCACAAGATTGTATGTCAGTTTCTCTTAGGGGATACCATATATAAAAATGACCTAGATCAGCTATAATATTTGGTATCCCCTGTGTTTCTTAGGGTTAGAACTTACCTGGATTTGATTTTGCATGGACCTATGTTATATGGGTGAGCACAGTATTTCTATGCCGAATTGCACCCTTCCTTTTGCTTTCCAACATCGCTTCCAATGGGGATACCAAATATTATGGCTCACACATTCCTGTAATATATTTAATCCCCTATGATTCATGGGTTACCCTTTAGCCATTGACCACTTGAAGTTGTCTTTTCTTTGATGATAGACTGCAGTATCTTTTCAATTTGTTTACATTATTCCACAAGATCTTACATCCGGTTCTCTTAGGGGACACCATAGATAATTGGCTAAACTGGCTATAAAATGTGGTATGCCCTGTGTTTCTGGGGTTAAAATTTACCAGTATTCAGTTTGACATGGTCTTATGTTCGATTGGTGAGCACAGTATTTCTATGCCAAATAGCACCCTTATTTTGCTTTGCAACGTGTTTTACAATGGGGATACCAAATATTATGGCTCAACCATTACTGTAATATGTTGTATCCCCCATGTTTCATGAGTTACCCTTTAGTCATTGACCATTTGAAGTTGTATTTTATTTTATAACAGACCACAGTATATTTTAAATTTTTTTACATTATTCCAAAGATTGTACGTCCGGTTCTCTTAGAGGATACTATATATAATGGTCTAAACCGGCTATATCATTTGGGATCCCATGGGTTCTAGGATTAAAACTTACAAGTATTTAATTTGACATGGTCTAATGTTCAATGGGTGAGCACAGTATTTCTATGTCAAATAGCACCCTTCCTTTTGCTCTCGAGCAACGTTTACAATGGGGATACCAAATATTATGACTGACACATTGCTGTAATATGTCGTATCCCCTACGTTTCATGGGTTACCCTTCAGCCATTGATCATTTGAAGTTGTTTTTTATTTGATAGCAGACTACACTATCTTTTTACATTTAATACATTATTCCACAAGATTGTCTCTTAGGGGATAACATATATAATGACCTATACCGGCTATGATATTTAGTTTCCCCTGTGTTTCCTGGGTTCGAATTTACCAGATTTGATTTGGCATGGTCTTATGTTAGATGGGCGAGCACAGTATTTCTATGCCAATTAGCACCTTTTCTTTTGCTTTTCAACATTGATTACATTGGGGATACCTAATATTATGGCTCAGGCTTTGCTGCAATATCTGGTGTCCCCTACATTTCATGGCTTTCCCTTTAGCCATTGACCACTTGAAGTTGTTTTTTTATTGATAACAGACTACAGTATCTTTTCACATTTTTTTACATTATTTCACAAGTATGTATGTCAGGTTCTCTATGTGGGTACCATATATAGTGTCCTATACCGGCTATAATATTTGGTCTCCCCTGTGATTCTTGGGTTGCATCTTACCAGGATTTGATTTGACATGGTCTTATGTTCGATGGGTGAGCACAGTATTTCTATGCCAACTAGTACCCATCCTTTTGCTTTACAACATGGTATACAATGGCGATACCAAATATTATGTCTCACGCCCTGGTGTAATATGTTGTATCCCCTATGTTTCACGGGTTACCCTTTAGTCATTGACCATTCAAAGCTGTCTTTTATTTGATATCAGACTACAGTATCTTTTCACATTTTTTACATTATTCTACAAGATTGTACGTCCAGTTCTCTTAGGGAATACTATACATAATGGGCTATACTGGCTATAATATTTGGTATCCCCTGTGTTTCTGGGGTTAGAATTTACCAGTATTCGAATTGTTATGGTCTTATGTTTGATGGGTGAGCACAATATTTCTATGCCAAAGATCACCCTTCCTTTTGCTTTCCAACATCGTCTACAATGGGGATACCAAATATTATGGCTCACGCATTGCTGTGATATCTCGTATCCCCTATGTTACATGGGTTACCCTTTAGCCATTGACCATTTGAAGTTACCTTTTGTTTGATAGCAGACTACAGTATCTTTGTACAATTTTTACTTCATTCCACAAGATTTTACATCTGGTTCCCTTAGGGGATACTAAATATAATGGCCTCTAGCAGCTATAATATCTGGTATCCCCAGTTTTTCTAGGGATAGAACTTACCAGTATTAGATTTGACAAGTTGCCATGTTGGATGGGTGAGCACAGTATTTCTATGGCAAATAGCACCCTTTTTTTGTTTTCCAACATCATTTACTATGGGGATACCAAATATTATGGCTCATGCATCGACGTAATATTTCATATCTTCTATGTTTCATGAGTAACCCTTTAGCCACTGACCAGCTGAAACAGCCTTTTATTTGACAGCAAACTACAGTAGCTTTTCACATTTTCTAAATCATTCCACAAGATTTTACATCCGGTTGCCTTAGGGAGATACCAAACATAATGTTCTCCTCTACCTATAATATTTGGCATCCTCTGTGTTTCTCGGGTTAGAATCTACTAGGATTCAGTTTGACATGGTCTTATGTTGGATGGATGAGCACAGTATTTCTGTGCCAAATAGCACCCTTCTTTTTGCTTTCCAACATCGGTTACTATGGGGATACCACATATTATGGCTCAAGCATTGCTGTAATATCTTGTATCCCCTACATTTCATGTGGTTACCCTGTAGCCATTGACCTCTTGAATATGCCTTTTATTTGACAGGGGTCTTTTTACATTTTTTACATCATTCCACAAAATTTCTCATCTGGTTCCCTCAGGGAATACCAAATATAATGGCCTATAACAGCTATAATATCTGGTATCCACAGTGATTCTGGGGTTAGAATTTACCACTATTCAATTTGACATGGTCTTATGTTGGATGGATGAGCATAGTATTTCTATGACAAATAGCACCCTCCCTTTTGCTTTCCAACATCGTTTACAATAGGGATCCAAATATTAGGGCTCACGCATTGCTGTAATATCTTGTATCCCCTACGTTTCATGGGTTACCCTTTCGCCACTGACCACCTCAAGTTGCCTTTTATTTAATAGCAGACTACAGTATCTTTTCACATTTTTATATAATTCCACAAGATTTTATATCTAGTTCCTTTAGGGGGTACCAAATGTAGTGGCCTATAACAGCTATAATATCTGGTATCCCCAGTGTTTCTAGGGTTAGAAGTTACCAGTATTCAATTTGACATTGTCTTATGTTGGATGGGTGACCACAGTATTTCTATGGCAAATTGCACCCTCCCTTTGGCTTTCCAACATCATTTACAATGGCGCTACCAAATATTATGGCTCACGCATTACTGTAATATCAAGTATCCCCAACGTTTCATGGGCAACCCTTAGACATTCACAAGTTGAAGTTACATTTTATTTGTTAGCAGACTACAGTAGCTTTTCACATTTTTTACATCCTTCCAGAAGATTTTTCAACTGGTTTCCTTTGGGGATACCAAATACAATGGCCTTTACCGCCTATAATATTTGGTATCCCCTGTGTTTCTTGGGTGAGAATTGAACAGGATTCAATTTGACATGTTGTTACGTTGGATGGGTGACCACAGTATTTCTATGGCAAATAGCACCCTTGTTTTCAATACCAAATATTATGGCTCACATATTGCCGTAATATCTTGTATCCTCTATGTTTCATGGGTTACTCTTTAGCCACCAGCCAGTTGAAGTAGCCATTTATTTGACAGCAGACTACAGTAGCTTTTCACATTTTATAAATCATTCCACAAGTTTTTACATCCGGTTTCCTTAAGTGGATACAAAATATAATGGTCTCTGTTACCTCTAATATTTGGCATCCTCTGTGTTTCTCGGGTTAGAACCTACTAGGATTCAATTTGAGATGGCCTTATGTTGGATGGGTGAGCATAGCATTTCTATGCCAAACAGCACCCTTCTTTTTGCTTTCCAACATCGTTTACTATGGGGATACCAAATATAATGGCTCAAGCATTGCTGTAATATCTTGTATCCCCTATGTTTCATGGGTAACCCTTTAGCCATTGACACTTGCATATGCCTTTTATTTGACTGCAGACTACAGTAGCTTTTCACATTTTTTAAATCATTCCACAAGATTTTACATCCGGTTGCCTTAGGGGGATACCAAATATAATGGTCTCCGCTACCTATAATATTTGGTATCCTTTGTGTTTCTGCGGTTACAACTTAGAAATATTCAATTTGACATGGTCTTATATCGGATGGTTGAGCACAGTATTTCTATGCCAAATAGCACCCTTCCTTTTGCTTTCCAGCATCATTTACAATAGGGATACCAAATACTATGACTCATGCATTGCAGTAATATCTCGTATCCCCTATGTTACATGCGTTACCCTTTATCCATTGACCATTTGGAGTTGCCTTTTGTTTGATAGCAGACTACAGTATCTTTTTAAATGTTTTACATCATTCCACAAGATTTTACATCCGGTTCCCTTAGAGAATACCAAATATAATTGCCTATACTGCCTATAGTATATGGTATCCCCTGTGTTTTTTGGGGTACACGTTACCAGGATTCAATTTGACGTGTTCTTATGTTGGATGGGTGAGCACACTATTTCTATGGCAAATAGCACCCTCCCTTTTGCTTTCCAGCATCTTTTCAAATGGGGATACCAAATATTATGGCTCACGCATTGCTGTAATATCTTGTATCCCCTACGTTTCATGGGTTACCCTTTAGCCATGGACCACTTGAAGTTGCCTTTTACTTGATAGCAGACTACAGTAAACTTTCACATGTTTTCATCATTCCACAAGATTGTGCGTCCGGTTCCCTTAGGGGATACCATATATAATGGCCTATACCGGCTATAATATTTGGTATACCCTCTGTTTCTTGGGTTAGAACTTACCATGATTCAATTTGACATAGTCTTATGTTGGATGGAATAGCACAGTACTTGTATGCCAAATAGCGGCCTTCCTTTTCCTTTCCAATATCATTTACTATGGGGATACCAAATATTATGGCTCACGCATTGCTGTAATACCTTGTATCCCCTACGTTACATGGGTTACCCGTTAGCCATTGGCCACTTGATGTTGTCTTTTATTTCACAGCAGACTACAGTATCTTTTCACATTTTTTACATCATTCTACAAGATTGTACGTCTGGTTCCCTTAGGGGATACTATATATAATGGCCTATACAGCCTATATTATTTGGTATTCCCTGTGTTTCTTGGGTTAGAACTTACCATGATTCAATTTAACATAGTCTTATGTTGGATGGGTGAGCACAGTACTTGTATGCCAAATAGCGTCCTTTCTTTTGCTTTCCAATATCGTTTACAATGGGGATACCGAATATAATAGCTCATGCATTGCTGTAATACCTTGTATCCCCTACATTACATGGGGTTTCTTTTAGCCATTGGCCACTTGAAGTTGTCTTTTATTTGACAGCAGACTACAGTATCTTTTCACACTTTTTACATCATTCCACAAGATTGTACGTCCGGTTCCTTTAGGGGATGCTACATATAATGGCCTATACGGTCTATATTATTTGGTATCCCCTTTGTATCTTGGGTTAGAACTTACCCGGATTCAATTTGACATGGTCTTATGCAGTATGGGTGAGCACAGAGGTTCTATGCTGAATATAACCCTTCCTTTTGCTTTCCATCATCGTTTACTATGGGGATACCACATATATGGCTCACGCATTGCTGTAATATCTTGTATCTCCTAAGTTTCATGGGATACCCTTTAGCCATTGACCACTTGAAGTCGTCTTTTACTTGACAGCAGACTACAGTAGTTTTTCACATTTTTTCATCAATGCACAAGATTATGCCTCTGGTTCCCTTAGGGGATACCATATATAATGGCCTGTACCGGCTATAATAGTTGGTATCCCCTGTGTTTCTTGGGTTAGAACTCACCAGTATTTAATTTGACATCGTCTTATGTTGAATAAGTGAGCACAGTACTTGTATGCCAAACAGGGGCCTTCCTTTTGCTTTCCAACATCGTTTACAATGGCGGTACCAAATATTATGGCTCACTCATTGCTGTGATAGCTCGTATCTCCTACGTTACATGCTTTACCCTTTAGCCATTGACCATTTGAAGTTGCCTTTTGTTTAGCAGCAGACTACAGTACCTTTGTACAATTTTTAAATCATTCCACAAGATTTTACATCTGGTTCCCTAAGGGGAATACCAAATATAATGGCCTCTAGCAGCTATTATATCTGGTAACCCCTGTGTTTCTGGGGTTAGAACTTACCAGTATTCACTTTGACATGGTCTTATGTTCGATGGATGAGCACAGTATTTCTATGGAAAAGAATACCCTTCCTTTTGCTTTCCAACATCGTTTACAAAGGGGATACCAAATATTATGGCTAATGCATTGCTGTAATATCTCGTATCCCCTACGTTTGATTGGTTACCCATTAGCCATTGACCACTTAAAGCAGGCTTTTCTTTGATAAGACAAATCAGTATCTTTTCACATTTTTTACGTTATTCCACAAGATTGTACATCAGGTTCTCTATGGTGTTACCATATATAATGGCCTATACCAGCTATAATATTTGGTATCCCCTGTGTTTCTGGGGTTAGCATTTACCAGTATTCAATTTGACATGGTCCTATGTGCTATGAGTGAGCACAGTATTTCTATGCCAAATAGCACCATTCCTTTTGCTTTCCAACATCTTTTACACTGGGGATACCAAATATTATGGCTCACGCATTGCTGTAATATCTTCTATCCCCAACGTTTCATCGGTTACCCATTAGCCATTGACCACTTGAAGTTGCCTTTGATATTATAGCCGACAACTGTATATTTTCAAATGTATTACATCATTCCACAGGATCGTATGTCCAGTTCTGTTAGGGGATACTATATATAATGGCCTATACCGGCTATAATTTTTGGTATCCCCTATGTTTCTTGGGTTAGAACTTACCAGGATTTGATTTGGTATGGTCTTATGTAAGACAGGTGTGCACAGTATTTCTATGCAAAATAGCACCCTTCCTTTTGCTTTCCAATGTTGTTTACAATGGGGATACCAAATATTATGGCTCACGCATTGTTGTAATATGTTGTATCCCCTACTTTTAATGGGTTACACTTTAGCCATTGACCACTGTAAGTTGCCTTTTTTATGATAGTAGACAACTGTATATTTTCAACATTTTTACATCATTCCACAAGATTCTATGACAGGTTCTCTTAGGGGATACCATATATAATGGCCTATACAAGCTATAATATTTGGTATCCCCGGGTTTCTGGGGTTAGAACTTACAAGTATTCAATTTGTCATGGTCTTATGTTGGATGGATGAGCCCAGTATTTCTATGGCAAAGAGCACCCTTCCTTTTTCTTCCAACATCGTTTACAATGGGGATACCAAATATTATATATACATATATATACAGTGGGGTGAGTGCACAACCTATGTTTGACACAGTTCGTTTGTTTTGGGTGCTCTGTGGGTGGCGGCCAACGTCCCTGGGCGCCTAATTAACAGATTCAATGTTGTGTCCCGATACCAAATATTATGCCTCATGCATTGCTGTAATATCTTCTATCCCCTATGTTTCATGGATTACCTTTTAGTCATTGACCACTTAAAGTTGTCTTTTCTTTGTTAAGAGACTACAGTATATTTTCACATTGTTTTACATTATTCCACAAGATTGTATGTCAGTATTCAATTTGACATGGTCCTATGTGCTATGGGTGAGCACAGTATTTCTATGCCAAATAGCATCATCCCTTTTCCTCTCCAACATCTTTTACAAAGATATACCAAATATGATGGCTCACTCATTGCTGTAATATCTGATATACCCTGCATTTCATTGGGTAACCCTTTAGCCTTTGACCACTTGAAATTGTCTTTTATTTGACAGCATACTATAGTATTTATTCACATTTTTCACAACATTCCACAAGGTTTTAAATCCGGTTCCTTTAGTGAATACCAAATATAGTAGCCTATAATATTTGGTATCCAAGTGTTTCTTGGATCAGAACTTACTAGGATTTAATTTGGCACCCTTCTTGAGTTTTGCAGCAACTTTTACCATGGGGAAACCATATATTATGGCTCATGCATTGCTGTAATATCTTGTATCCCCTACTTTTCAAGGGTTACCTTTTAGCCATTGACCAACTGTAGATGCCTTTTGGCTTGATACCAGATTGCAGTCTCTTTTCACATTTTTATTTTATTCCGCAAACTTTCACATCTGGTTCCTTTGGAAAATAGCAGATTTAATGGCCCATACCAACTATAATATTTTATATCATCAAGGTTTATAAATTACCTGGGTTCAACTGGACATAGCCTTATGTTGGATTGGTGAGCACAGTTTTTTTTATGCCAACTGGCACCCTTTCTTACATCTCTTACTATGGAGATACCAAATATTACAGCTTTTGCATGGGCTTTAGTAGCTTGAATCCCCTACTCTTCATGGGTTACCCTTTAGCCATTCACCACCTATAGTTGACTTTTAATTGATAGCAGATTATATCATTTGTTTGCATTTTTGATAATAATTCTCAAGCTTTTACATTTAGTTCCTATGAGGGGGTGTGACAGACACCACATGAAGGAAGTGGCCCAATTAGGGTCACCGGGGTCCTCTCAGCCTTCCATACTAAATGAAGTGTTGCATAGCATTAAGGACTCTAGTGTAATGTTCCCGATTCATGCCCTTATATAGGTATAAATCACCATGTCCTTATATAGGCATAGAAATCATAACCATATTTAGACGTAGCTCATGCAGTCCAAATACGGCAGGGTTACTTCCACTAGTTCCGAAAATCCACAGCAGTTAGGGACTTCCCCTTGCTTGAATATTGATTTGTCCAAGAACTCATTGAGTTTTCAAAGAACTGAGATTCTTTGATGACATTATTATGTCCACCTTTACGTCAAACTCAGCATCTTCAAGGTATAAATATGCCCACACTTGCCCTAGCAAACACTCAGTGGTTTTGGAGTAGTTTGACTATCTACTTGCCCGACCACCTCGCTACAGCCAGTGCCGAAGGAAGCCGACCCTCCAGCAGACGCACTGAGAGAGACGCTGTCTTTTCTCTTGCCGATAAATCCAGCTCCAGTGTTTCCAGGCTCCCCTTGCGGGGTGTTGGGAAATCGAGTCCTGAGACAGAGAGATACCAGACCTCCTTCATTCTAAACCAAGGTACGGAGCTGGTTAGACCCTAAAAGAAATCTTGGATAGATTCCTGGCATAAAGAATACTAAATTTATGCTACACCACACTTACTTCTTCCATCGTACTAGACTTAGGTTAGGTACATCGGGGTAGGCGTATTTTAGAAGCACCAGATGAGTACTTTTAGTCTTTATTTATTTATGTATGTATTTTATGGCTTAGAAACCATACCATGCTTTTACAGTATTATTTTATAATACTCTTCTTGCTGTACGCATTATACTTACCAGCCAGTCTTACGATTATAGCAGTTCATTTCCTCTGCATGAGAAAGAAGACTGTTCAATAAATACTTTCATTGAAAATGCCCGTCTCTCTATTTTTCTGTGCCTCTGGTGAAACGAAGCATGCACGATTGACTGAGTAAAATATCTATCTATTGTTACCACGTCTCTGAAGATACGTATTATCTTGGGGAAACAATGTTGTCATGTTTATGTGGTTGTCAGAAAACTAATCCCTTCTTGTTCATTCAAGAAAGTTTAGAGTGACCTCTGAGCTAGCTGGCACTAACAATTAAGCCTAATATATTCAATAGAGACCTAGTGGACATAACTCCTACGTCACATTTATAGGATATATTATTCCAATGCACAGAGCCTATTGGGAATATAGGAACAACACTACAGAAGAGTCTGTCAGACAGTAGAGAACACAAACTAATAACTGTTTATTTATATATACCCAGAGTGGAGCCCAGCCTGCCCAGTCACTAGGAGTACTGCAGAGGGACTGAAATCAACAAGCATAAAGATACATTATGTAAGTTTCATGACTAGGCAAAGGCATGCCCACAATGACATTTTCCAGGCAGGTGCAGTTGGACAGTGAAATACAAAAAATAGGTATTGGTTGTCATATTGTACACCACCTAATACAAGCCAAGGTCATTTCACCCTGCACCCTCTACCAGACAAGTGGGAGAGGCCTCTACCTAGTAAGCAAGGTATGCACTAATATGAGCAGTCTATTCATTAGTGAAGCTAAACCCCAAAACTGCAGGAACAAAACCTAACAGAGGCCTTTTCTCAGAATTAGCAAAGGATTAGTTTTGATCATGATTCAAAATGGTGCCTGAATAGAAAATGGTGCCACAAATAGTAGCTTACATTGGGCAATGCGCAAACATGAATATTTCTATTCTAACACACGTGCAGATCCAGAATTGCACTACACTTACCCACGACTCAAACCTGGTGGAGAGTCAGGTGTGATGGCCCACTGTCTAGAACCTGCTGGAGCATCCACTTGGGTTGATACCAATGTGGGTTTGAGGGTGAAGCCGAAAGCCAAAATGTGCTAAGAACTCTACCTCAGGCATTGGGGATGCAGCAGGCCTTCCGCCCCTCCCGATAATGGAGTCGGCACTCTGGGCTACTCTCCGCAGTCACTCTTTACAGTTTGAAAAGATATTGCAGGTAATTCTGGACACGCTGAAGTCCAAGATCAAGGCAGTCTCCCTGGATGTGAACCTGCTTCGTACGGACCACAGGAAACTGGTGGACTGTATGGACAATGTTGAATCCACATTAACCACAATGTGACCCACATTGCAGAAACTCCAAACCCATCTGAAGGACATGAGGGCGGAGATGACCTCTCCACATCGGAGGATGCAGAGGGCTTCTCAAAGCATAATAATGTCCATTTTTCGAGCTTTCTGGAATGCTTGTGGGAGCCTGAGTACAGAGCTCTTCCTCAAACAGTGGCTGATGCCCACAGTACTGACAGGCAATGTACCTAAATTCTTTGCTGTGGAGAAAGCACATTGTCTACCAGGGAGGTCACCACCATCGGGGGCAAATACTTGTCCTGTAACTTAATGATAGAGACAGAGACTTGATTCTGCAGTTGTTCCGGATGAAAAGTCCTTGGCACTTTGAGGGCAGATTTTACTGTGGACATGCAGCATCTTCTCAAGTTGCATAGTGTGGTCAAGCAATTCCGCCACGAGCTAGGCCTGAAGTATGCTCTTCTCTATCCTTGTAAACTTGAGGTGATGGATGATGAGTGAACCCATTCTTTCCTGACTCCTGAAGATGCATAAGTCTGGTTTCATGCCAAGGGAATTGCGAAGCCCACATCAGATGACTGAAATGTTAGTAAATGGCTGACATTGCAACTGAGGGGTAGGAGGAGCGGGGGAGACCCATAGCTGCCCCCTCATGGCACAGACGGCCAGGGAGCAAGCAGAGGTAGGGCAAGTGGTGCTGAAATATAACCAGAACTCTTATGAGGCGCTGCTGTCGAACCATGCCTCTGACAGTCGGATACTAATGGCTCCATGGTGTTATGAACACCAATGTACCCCAATATAGGCCTCAGTAGTTACATGACCTTTTACCTACCTCTGTCCTACCACTGTTCTACATAACGGGTCTGGCGCTAACCATTTACCTAGTTAGGTGCTACATGCCTGTTGTGTGGTTTTCTCTGAAAACTAGCCTCATGTATTATGCATGAATATTCTCAGTATCAACTCAGGATTACCATCTTCTGTATAATAGCTCTGTATAAGGCCCATCTCTATCGTCATCCTTGCCCAACATGCCCATTGTATATTTTTAGCTAGAACCCCTGAGGGTACCTTTCAGGTATATAAGCACTAGATCTTCACTGGGCAAACCAGAGGAGAAAGACTCCCATTCTGACATGCTGACGTGAGACGCTGAGGTCCCTGCATGCAAACACTGCTGCACGCAGTGGTCTGACATCCCTTGTGGGGTGTCCATATGGAGACCTAGATGGGGTCATTCGCTCTCCCACATCAGGTAATGAGGTTGGCTCTACCCTAAGGGGGTTCTTGGCTATACACCTACATACATGCTAGGTAAACGTAGGTACATCTAGTTAGGATCTACATTGTTGGTGTACGCATTTTTACTGTTATGTAGCTATATGCCTGCATATAGTCATTGCTTTAGCAGTATGGTTGAATTCTACATTTTCTTTACTCTACTGGTGCTCATAATCGTATGTATCAGTTTCTGTCTCATGGTTCTATACTAGAATAATATGCTGGTTCAAAAAATACTTATTGAAAACGTCACCACCGTTTATTCTGTGCATCTCTCTGAGACAAAGTAGGCATGAGTGACTGAGTGAAAAGTATTGTACTGTTTCCACGATCCCTGAGGGGTTAGCGTTGTCATGTTCAATAGTAGCCAGAAACTATTCGAACCTTGGTAAGAGGGCTCATAGTGGCACTGTGAGCTAGCTGGTCTACTGACTAACTTATCCTTTGGGGGTTCCTAGAATCAGTCTGGACACCAGTCCCTTAGTTTATGTTATCTAAATGCACAGATCCTATATAGGTTTGTAGGAACTACACGACAATGACCTCTGCTTGGGAGTACTCCCAGGGTCAGGAGTTGACACTATGACTGGTGGATAATCTGCTATGAAGCGTGGGGGTTTGGTCTTTACTGTGTGAGAAGTGGTGTGGACTGCTCACCAGTAACTTTTGGAAACACCTTGGAACCTCATGAGAGAGGATTGGACGCCCAGATCGTCGAAGACGACCCTTGTATCCATGAGTCCTGACCTCTCCAAACAGGACATGTAATTTATTACACATTTCTCTTTGGTTGATGTACATTTGATGGATTGTTATGGCTAGTCTCTCAGGGGAGTCCTGGTCAGGGGGTTACAAATCTTGTGTTTTCTTTTGAGGCACAGGTGGAGTTTTCTACAAATAATTCTGTGACATGGCTCTATACTCCACTGATCTCTTTATCATTGGACGAACGTTTGGGGTTGCCTTCACAATGGAGTTTTGGGAATGGCAATTGTGGATTGTAATGCATCACTACTTACCATGGGCACACCTACAGGCAATATGACCACACACTATAACTTGATGAACTGGAATGTGAAGGGCATGGGCACTACCACAGAGATGTACTGGGTTTATACATATCTTAAGCTGCGTTGCACACACATAGCCTTTTGCTGGAGATGCATTTGACACAGGTAGACTTACAAAAAGTGCATGCAAAATGGAGGGGGCAGGTGTATAGCACTACGGCATCCCATTTGCAAAAGGGTCATGAGATAGATTGCCCTGGGGGTACCAATTGTGAAAGACATGCACAGAGTTTACACTGAGGATAGGTAGTAGGTGGTGGAAGGACAAATGGATGGTGCTCCTCTCATGCTGGTGGTTGTTTATGCCCCCAACACTATTCACTCTACTTTTTTAGGGCTCTTCATCCCAGCTATTTTCCGGGACCCTCACAATCCAAGCACATCAGGCAGCAACTTTAATTGTGTTCACAATACTTTCAGGACTCGATGGTTAAGAAGAGTGTGTTCGATAAGTGGCGCTTGCACCATCTGGACACCAGTGGCTTGTTTTATTGCCTGGTCCATGACCTCCAAGCTAAACTTGAACTTTTTCTCTGCAATGAACCATTGGGCATGTGGATAACTGTGACAGAGTCCTTGGTGCGCACCCTCTCGGATCACTGGCCACTGCTGATGACATTACAGCCCTGGAGGTTCCAGACCGAGGTACTTCGGAAGCCCCCTTCGGGGATGCCCTTTTAATACAAATTACTCAATATTTCCAACTTAACACAGGCACCACCCTCTCCAGGGTGCTGAACAGGGATTTCCACAAGGTGGTCATCAGAAAGCACTGCATTGCCACTTCGTCAGGGGGTACGTAAGGCCCTGCACACGAAGCTGCTGGACATGGAGCGGGAGTTAACACTACTTGAGACCAAGGTGTCATAGTGGACCGATGGGACGGAAAGAAACAAGCAGCTGAGAAAGAGTCACAGGGATCTAGATGCACTGTAGGGGAAACATGACTATAGTCACTGCCTTGCCCTTCCCCATGTGGAGGGGAGAGTTCGGACAGGCTATTGGCATGGCTCGTTAAAGACTGGCAGGCATACCCATCAGTAGGAGCAATCAAGTTGGGGGATGTCATGGTGGTTAATACACAAGTGGCCTTTATTGCTGCTTTTGCAAAGTACTATCACTCCCGGTATGCAGCTGTAGACAGTCCCCATTAACTGAATCAAAGGGTTTCTTCACGGGCTACTGTTACCCTGATTGATTCCACTCTAATGAGCTGAACTGGATGAACCCCTTCAAATTGATGTGATACGGGTGGCTATCACTCAAATTGCATGAAATAAAACTCTATGTACGGATGGAGTCACGCTAGAATAGTATGCCACCTTCAGTGCACACCCTTCCCTTGATTCTCTTGGAAGTTTTTAAGTAAGCAAGAAAGAAGGGTCAGCTCCCAGACTCGCTCTGCGAGGTGCTGATAGAGGTGTCAAAACCAGGCTGGGATCCCCCCCCCCGAAGTCCCCTCATATTGGCCGTTCTCCCTATTAAATGTAGACAATAAGATATTAGGGAAGGCCCTGGCTAATTGGCTGTTGCTAACACCCTAGCACAAGTAGATCAATGTGGGTTTATTCCAGAATGCAATTCTTTTCTCAACATTTGACGACCACTTCATCTGATGAAACCTGCCTTGAGTGAGATGGGGGAATAGTTGGTGGTGTCGCTTGACTTAGAGTATGACATACTGGGGTGGGATTACCTTCTGGCAACTCTGGAGGAAATCTGCCTCAGGCCGGGGTACCCTAATTAGATATGCACCCTCTATAAGAACTCGAAAGCAAGATTCAGGATGGTACAGTTGATAACCGACAGCTTTGACATACATAGCTGCACTAGTGAGGGTTGCCCTCTATCCTTGTTGATTGATTTGTATCCTGACCATGGAGCCACTGGCCTGCTGCCAGAGCTTGCAAGTGCAGCTTTGGGGTCTCCAAGTACATGACAAGGGCCATATCATCTCTTTATAAGCACATGATGACCCTATCTATCTGTATGATGCCACTGCCACACTTCCAGCCTTGATGGAGACACTGGAGGAACTTGGAATAGTATCAGGCTTCAGATTGCATTGGTCTAAGTCTTGCTTTTCCCCCCTCTCTCCAGTTCATGAGCATAACAGGAGGGCCCTGCCACGGTTTGGGCTGGAATAGCACCTTGACATGCTGAAGTACTTGGGTGTACAATTCTACCACTCAGACAAGGACTTGTGGAGGGTAACGTTAACATGGGTAGGGCCCCAAACTACATCTGTAAATCCCTCCCTTATGGTTGTCCTTGCAGCTGTCCCGCTGGGCTGGCAGGTAATCTTCAAAATGCTTATCTTGCCATGACTCCTGTATTCTTTGCAGCGTTACCACTTTCCCTCACCAAGTGACTCATTTAGGACCTCCATGGTCTCCTGCTGGAGCTGATATGGGGCTCAGGCAGGAGACGGGTGGTGCTCTTCATGCTCTAGTGCCTGCTTCATGAGGGTGGTCCAAATTATGAGTTGTACTATGCAGCAGCTCAGCTGCAGTGGTCGATGCACTGGCTGGGCACAGCCCCTTGACCGGAGAGAGCAACCATTCATTAGGTGGACACATATATATGCGACTGTTGCCCAGGACTCGTCCACCATATGAGACGCATCAAATAAAGATAGGATATGTGTGCTGGTATGCATACGAGCAAGGCAACGGGTCCCATCCTCCATACTCCCCACTGATCCCAGTTTGACAGTTGCTGGCACTCGGCACCAGGAGGTGACCCAACAACACAATAACATGTTGCCTTGGAGAGAGGCCGAGATTGACCAAATGGGTGACTTTTTCATGGTGGCTGCACAAATCCCCTTTTTGAGATTATGGACACATATGGCATTGTGGCAGGCCATTTCCTGATATATCATGCCGGACAGCATGCGATTACTACAGTACACCACCACTGCATGCAATCCTGTCCCAAAGAAAAATATTATGGCCCTTAATGTTGCATTGCACTCGTACCATTATGAGTCGTATGACAGGGCTAAAGACCAATAAATGGCGGACCCCGAGATGCAAATCACAGACAGTCTTTGGACCCATGTAAAGGAGGTTTCACGTAATCCACACTTCTATTACACGCAATTTAACTATTTACATCAGGGACATCTCACACCGAAACGCATCAAGCACCTGTTTCCTACAGCATCCTCTGCATGCCCCAGATGTAGAGCAGATGAGGATAGTTTTTGACCACATGGTCTGGGAGCACCGGGTGTTGGAGCATCCCTGGGGAGAAGTCACAGAATTACTTCCACTTTGCTAGAGCACTTGGTCTTGCCGATCCTGGAATCATGCCTACTCGGTCCTAGACCCAAGACTAAGAGAGATAAGTATTTTCATGGATTCCTTTACCTAGTCATAATACTCTTCAAACGGCAAATCTTCATGTCCTGGAATGCTAATACAGCCACCGATACACCCTGTTGGCTCTCCACATTGCTCAAATGGGCAAAAGTTGACCTGGATGTCCTCGCAGTGGCACGTAGACAAAGAGGAGGGAATGCTAGAGACGGGTGCTGGGATACCTATATCAGAAACTTTGAGGAAAAAGGTATGCATGTCCACCCTGAACCCTGACCACTACCCTAGGTCCTTGTGTCCCATTCTGCAAATCATACAATGAGCCATGCCAGCACATGAGATAGCGGAACCATGCCCCTATGAGGACTCCATATAGGTAATACAGCCACACCAACACTGCCCCTTACAACTGTGGGTGTGGATCTTGTGGTTCTGAAAATTCCGGACCCTGCCATAATGGTGTACCAAGGCCTAAACACTCGTGCAGAAAATATCATCATACCACGACGAATTTGGTATCAATAGACCGGTAATGATCAGGACATTATGCCTGTGTATTTTCACCACGATTGAGTGATGCTATCACCCTTAAATCACTGTTCTTGTCCTGAGCCCACGGCATCCATCTTGTGTCTTGCCCTCATAATAGTCAATTGATTAAAGGCTGAATTTGATCCAAAGGACACGTCCACCTTTCTCTGACTTCTCCATGACCTGAACAGGCTGAATCTGCCTACGTGATGTTGGCCTCACCAAACCAGTCCATGCCCTCTAGTCAATCTATATTAAAGATCTGAGCAACTTGTTGTGTACATTGGCCTGAGCAAGATTAGAAGGCCGAATTCAGTAGCCATGCCTGTTTATGACCCACAAGCATCCCTTATCCTACATTTCTATCTTCCACACCTGGCTCTGTTTCTCTGCTTCTGGGCTTTTACAATGGGGAGGTGACTGTTTATATGATGGGGAGGAAACCAGTTCTATGGTGAGCTCCTCCGGCCTGCACAGGAAAATATGTGAAGTTTGACATATGTTCATGATGGAAGATGGGTTGGTCAGTTTGGGCAAGTAGAATGGAATTCATAATTATAGCCTGCTTTGTTATGGTAACATGGGAGCGACCTACAATGATGTGTTCGTCAGCAAGAATGTGAGCCTAGGGCCAAACTTTTTGTATAAAAGGCCTGCCTGAGAAAGCTCAGGCAGGCTCCCTCTTTCAATTGTAAAACTACGGTTGGACGACGAAGCCTCATAATAATAATAATAAAGATGTATTTTGATTTTACAGATTGGCTGTCAATTCCTTACCTGCTTTATTATGCAAATTACTGGATAGATCCCTGGTGGGGAGAGTGAGTCATTTTCCACTTTTCTTCAGTTGGCTGCCCAACTCGGGGCCTTATCATGGAGTGGTTATCTACAGGAGTATTTTGTCAAAGGATGGAGGAACTGCTGGGGAATACAAGACAGAATTCTACCAAAAAGAGGTACTCTGGGCACAGGGTTTTCTGGGGGATTATCTGTCTTTGTGGCCCAGTATGTTTTTCGATTTTTCTGACTTAAAACTCTCCTAAAGATGTCACACCTGACTAAGGAACCCATTCTTTTTTTGCTGTCAGTATTTTTTTAAACAGACTGTTAGTGCAGTGGGGAATTGACAGTTATAATCTGGACAAATATATGTGTATATGCAAATTGCAATTTGTATAGGCAGTTGAAGAGATATTTTCTCCATCTGTTTTAGTTGAAGAATAAAAATGGGTCGCTCCCAGTTTTTTTTTGGTTCTGAGTCCTTGGTTATTTATTGGTCGCAGAAATGTGACGCAGTCCTTAGTTATTTATTGGTCGCAGAAATGTGACGCTTTGGTTTGGGTACCGGTACATTTGGTTCAGTTGGTAGGCCTTTTGGTTGCTGTGGTTCAGATTATCGTTGGATAATCTTCCTCAGTATTGGTTCCTTGGTTTTATTTGAACACTGCAGTATTCAAAAACCGTGGGTCACGTACATTTGCGTGTATATCGTTGGAGATAGCCCCATGAAGTTTGAAACCCGACTAGTGAGCGCAGATGCCTGGTCGCGGTATTTTGTATTAGTATTGACTAGGTTGCAACAAAGGATTCCCGGTTGGAGGATTCGCGTCTGATACCTCCGGTTGGAACTCCAATTTATGAGCTCTCTCTAAAAGGTCTGTGAGGCTGTCCCTTTTGCAGCCTTCTGGAAATCTGTTGAAGAATTTAAAAAAAATAGGAACTAAAACGTTTTTGTTGTAAATATGGTTTACAACTAGTTTTGGCAGGTTATTTTTGAACACAGTCTGTAGGCTGTTCCTTGTTCCTGTCCTAAGTGTTGAACTATGGGTTAAAATGTGTGTTTAAATGTCTATGTTGTTTGAAGGTTTTCTTGTACATTGCGACGGCGCTATGTACAAGAACTGCGCTATGCACAAGAAATGGTTAGAGCGCGCTGTTTTGTGTGTCCTGAGTGTTTGACCCCCCTTCTGTTTTGTGTCTGGAATGAGCTCAATGTATGTATGTGTATGGGTCACCTTCAATAGATGTAAATAAGGCTCCAAAGAAAAAAAAAATGAAAAAACGAAATTGCCTGTTCTTTAGACGCACAGTGTTAGATGTTCACAGCCAAGTCTTTTCAGCTGCAGTATATCTAATCATTCAGCCAGCACCTCTCTAGTTAAACACGGGTGGTGGAATTTTGCAAACAGTCCTTTTTAAATAAATGTGGCGCAATCATCTCACGCATTCCCAGTTAGGCAGCTGCGCCTAGGCTTGTGTGTTAATATGTATCTAAATAATAGGCAAGGGATGTAGTGAGCATTTTATATGTAGAACAGTCACAAATAGCAATAATTAGGCTTCATTAGAATTTTTTTATTAATTATGAAAAATAATTATTAAAAACAAAGTGCTACAAAAATCGTTTTTTAATATTTGTGAAGCTTAACACTCATGCTATGACCCCCTAGCATTAAAATGTTTGATTTAAGTTATGTTGTACCACGAAAATGACCAAACACTTCTGTGCGCAATTTCCCTTACCCCAGGCGCAAACAAGCTCATTTCTATAAGGTATAACTTAGTATTTTCAAAAGTATGGCTCATAAATTAGGTATTAGACATTCTAGTAATACCCATTAAGCAATACAATTATAGAATATTTATTTCTTAGTATCCAGAATGCAAAAGTCGATTTTCAGACAAATAGACTGTTTTGAATGGTTTCAAGGCCCCTTTTTAAAGTGTCTCTTTAGTAAATGCATACATTTAGACATTAATATATATGTTTGCAGGTTGTGCCTTCTTATGATTCAGCGAGTCAATGTGTCATAGAAATTGTTTTAAATATAGTGAAATATTGCAGGTTATGTGGAAGTGGTTAAACCTACTGGCCTTGTCAGCTTCAGTTACCAGGAGCAGGGGACTGGCAGAACCTGTATAACGTGTTTCCAGCAGTAGCGGCCGGCCGAGATGTTATCTTGTAAGGCTGTCTTGTTGACATTTGTGACCTTTTAATTAGGGCCTTGCCTGTGGAATGCAGCATGACATGGTTAAGCATGCATCAGCTGCCTCTTTGTATTTAAATCCCTGCCCATGCCACGGTCCTGACCTGAGGTCACTTGAATAGCCTGACTTGCTCTGATAAATTTAATTCCTGATCATGTTCATAATTTAAAAGTGTCTTCTTGTTACAAATTTGACATTAGCTGGGATGGGGTTTTTGTTTTTTTGAACTAAAATGAGCAGAGGATGCAAGGCATATGTACAGCAATGATGATTGCATTTTAGCCAAAGAATAAATAATAGCTCTAGCATGTTCCCTCAAAACGCTTGTTGTTTGGTAAATTATGTCACCAACACATTCATTTTCAATTAGATATGTGCTGACACAGCATTGCATCCCGCTAATAATAATAAAAGGAACACCACACGTGGTTTGCATAGCTCCCAGTTGCTTTCAAAATGCTGCACACAAGCGCTTTATATGAGATGTAGTTGATTGTATATGATTTAAATCTGTAACCTTCATTTCATTGCAGGCTGGCTTGTTCTCATTTACCGCATTCACATTACATCTGCGTTAAAAGCGCACATCTGAGATAATAAACAAATAGGAAAGGTATTCCTCATGCAAAATTGTAGCACCTGCACTTCATGTCTTACAAATTAAGCACTGTGTAAAATGAGGAAACATGATTTCAAAAGGGGAAATGCAAAAGTGATTTCTTTGAAAAAAAATTATCAAACATTCTGCTAAATGATCTGTAGAACTGGTATATGTGTGTCTCCATGCTAGGAACAAATTTTTTTTAGTTAAGTTTATTTGACAAAAAGAAAAACGAAGTGTTACATTAAGTTTTAGATAGGCAATGAGTAGAAGCCCTTCCCCAAAATTCTGCAACTTAAAGGCCTTAGGCCTGAGTGAGAATGCGCGTTTTTGCAAGGTACATGGAAAATAGGTTACAGGTAAGTAATGAAAAGTTTTTGTATGTCACGTTGTGTCATGTTTTGTAGTCTGATAAAAAGGGTTATAATTGATGTTGTTATGCAAAATGTGTGTGTTGTGTATCTTTTCTGCTTCTTCCTACAGATAATTCATGGATTAATTCACAAGACACGTGAGTTGGCTGGGTGAAGAGAAATGTTTTTTTTTTGCGTAACCTCTTTAAGAAAAAAATGTGTGTGTTTATGTTTCATTTGTACATTTGGTCCACTGAAACGCGTTATTTGACACAGCAACATTATAGTTGACTGCAGGGTATCAATTACCTGATGCCCTGCTGTCAAAAGAAGGGCATGTGCCATGGTATTATGCATGACCGTTTATTCATATATGCTGTTTGTTTGTCTGGGCTGTTTTTCCTTGTGCTTGATATACAGCAAGTATATCTTATGGCTTGAGATATGCATTGTTTCACAATAAATTGGATGAATATTGTATTAAGACAAATTTCACAGATATGGACCTCATACTGTGAGCAGTAAGGCAGCTGTGTTTTTCCAGTTCATGCCTAATTTGGCTGTAATGATTTTTTTTATTTAAGAAAACTAAAATGATATACTGGATTAAAGATTGCCATCCGTTGTTAGTCACTTAACTGCCTTTTTCCTTAAGGACAGGCAGCTCTGCATTTATGTATCCTTGATTGGGCCTAAGGATGGAATTATAGATCCGTGACTAAAGGTGGCCTAATTTTGATATCGCATTTTTTTATCGCATTTTTTGATTCCTGAATAAGCCTATGGATTCATTTTTTTCCCCTGAAGAGACAACTGAACATTAGTTAGAATTACTGTGTAGGGTATAGATTGTCAGCGGTAGAGTTAAAATTCTGTAACATTGGTCTTTTCATGTATCCCCGTGCTCTTGGTGCTGTGTCACATGCCTTAGGCCACCCAAGCAAACTCTTGTCCTTCCTATAGATTTTTCTTTTTGCTTTTTCCCTGACCAATGTTGCATCATGTTTAGTTATTGAAGATTTTAGTTGTGTCCTACTCCCATTTTTTTTCCCTTCTCCATCTTCCTTTCACCAGTCAGCCCATTTATTATTATGGGTGTATTGTTCATGTTCCACATACATTCCCTTTTGATTGATGAGACTAATTTTCAAGAATTTACTTTAGGCCCACTTCAAATGTCTTTTTCAGACTGACTGTCAGGATAGTGATAGCCTGGTTAAATGACCCAATACAAGTTTTCCATCTCAATAGGAGATATCTCAAGTTTACATTCTTTTTAGTACGGCATATTTTTATGTCTATTTTTAATTTTTCAGTTCCCTTCTGTTTCTGCTGTTTCAATTTTTTAATAAGATGTGTTCTAATCATGCAGATACCAGGACTCTCTAGTTCTTGTCCTCTTGTCTGCACAGTTGATCATTAGCCTTTGTATTACATAGCGCACTTGATGCACATTGTTTTAAAAAGGGACTTTTCTTCATGTCCTTGATAATATGTATTATGCCATTGCTCTATTTGAGATGTTCTAGATAAGGAGTTTAGGAACACCTAGGCTTCATCATTAAGGAGAATATGTATTTACCCCATTAAATAATGTATCCTATTAGATAATGCCACTGTATGAGGGCATCCATTTAGGTTCCCATGACGAATTGTCACTCCTTTGCAGATTGCAGGCCACTTGCTTGCAGCCCTCTTGTCAAAAAGCCAACCCATGAACTGTTTTTATATCTGACTTGAAGGAAACTAACAATTGTGTTACACTTCCTATACCACTAGGTTCTGCGGGAATCTTCCAGAGTCAAAAAGGAAGAATGTTACCCTGCAGACCGGTAATCAAAAAAGCCTGGTCCCCATCAGTAAACATGGCAGACGACTACAGACTTCTTGGCCTTGCAATTCCTGACAGCAATCATCAGCATGGACAGCGATCATCAGCGTGCCTCCAGTGGTACCTCCTAAGCAAGCCATTTGTTTCATCAGAAGGCGTTGTAAAAAGAAAAGAAAAAAGGAGCTGATTTTCTGTTTTGCCTCAGAAGTTCAGTGCAAAGATGCGAAGGATCCCTGCTTTTGATGGCAGGACTGTCATCCACTTTGTTCAACTTGTTCAAACTGTCATGTGCTTGAACCTCTGGCAGCGCGCGGTCCCCTGACCCCCTTGGCCTGAGTTTTTGGCCTTTTCCCACACACACCTCTTTTCCCTTTGCTCCAGCAGAAAGGCAGTGCACCTGAGAATCCAAGTTTGGAAAAGGCACTACATTCCGGTGCCCATGAGAAGAGCAGCTTGATCGTCCTCTGACACTAAATGATGAGTGTTGGAGTCTGAAAGGAGCTACTGATCTTGAGAGGTTGATTCTCAGTGGTGCTTGTTTCTGCACAAGATGTTTTGTGCCCTTGATCAATGAAGAGCACATTTCCTGAGGTGTCACAGAGAAGAGACACTGGTGCATTTGTTTTAAGACATTGAGACTTTGAATGAACTGTGGGTGTTCCAGGAGGGCACTCCTACTGAGCATGAAAAGGCCTGGATCAAGAGGCCCAACGCGAAGAAGACACTGGAAGCGGATTTGATGGATAATAGAAGCCTGCCAGGAGAGGCTTTGACGGACTCTGGGTATTTTCTGTGAGCTTGCATAGAATTGGAGTTTGGAAACTAATTTTTGCTGCTTTGTTGGCATTTGTTTTAAAGTACTATTCTGTTTAGTAAAAGCAGAATGAAGTCTCTCTGTGGAAGTGTATCCCTTTTTCATCTGAGAGCATTGATCAGGAACGCCACTGTTTCACTTGAACATATAATAGATTACTGAAATGCATAGGAAGCTATATAGAATGTTATTAGATAATTCTAGGATTTGCCTTCTGTTTAGGATTGTGGAAAATTATGATTTCATTCGTAATAATGGTCACTACATCCTCCCGTGGTCTATATGTTCTCAACAACGTGTTTACTAGTGTCATTCTAAAATGACCTTGTCTTTTGTGGGTGGGATTGTTCTTGTTGCTACCCAAATTGACATCTGTACCCACCTTCCAACCTATGTCTCTTCCTACTATTACTTCTTTGCATTTGACTTTTGCTTTTCCTTTTCTCTTGCTTTTTCTGAAATTGTATTATGGTTTTTTGTTAAATTTTTGATTGGTTACCATTTGCCAGTTGCAGGGTCACGTAGGAGTACCAACGGTTCAGTTTGTGACCTGAGTAGTGGCAGTAGGCCTGCAGGACTTGCAGTGTCCCTATGACCTGCTAATAATCACAGCTGAAGTACTCTATCAAGATCGCGTGAGCGACATTAGAAAATGGAGATTGTATTGAGGAATGACGATGAAAAGCAAGAGATGAAAAACCGAAATTATAGAATGTTGTTCTCTAAGTGTGGTATAACTTTATCTATTTTAATACTTTTATGTATTCTATTAGTTATTATATTACGTCTGCACCAACTTCTCAACCTACTCTTTCTTTACTGTTTCTTCACATGATTTTCATATTTTACCTGAACATACATTGGTTAGGCCAGAGTTTACTGATAGACCCTTCTGGACAGCTTCTACATCAACACTAGAACAGCACTAATTGTTGGGTGGGTGATCTTATACCACATACTACAGATAGAGGTGTTCACTATTTGGTCCTGCCATATATGGCCTTTGTACCACTACGTGTGTAAGAAGACTTGTCCCGAGAGAGTTGCTAAGTAGTAAGATAATACTACAGCAACCCCTTGATGATCTGATAAGTATAGACCTAGATTCAGACTGACATGGGTTTAGGTTATTGCCTATATAAGGGCAAAAGGGGCGTCTGTGGTTCTGAAAATTCCGGACCCTGCCATAATGGTGTACCAAGGCCTAAACACTCGTGCAGAAAATATCATCATACCACGACGAATTTGGTATCAATAGACCGGTAATGATCAGGACATTATGCCTGTGTATTTTCACCACGATTGAGTGATGCTATCACCCTTAAATCACTGTTCTTGTCCTGAGCCCACGGCATCCATCTTGTGTCTTGCCCTCATAATAGTCAATTGATTAAAGGCTGAATTTGATCCAAAGGACACGTCCACCTTTCTCTGACTTCTCCATGACCTGAACAGGCTGAATCTGCCTACGTGATGTTGGCCTCACCAAACCAGTCCATGCCCTCTAGTCAATCTATATTAAAGATCTGAGCAACTTGTTGTGTACATTGGCCTGAGCAAGATTAGAAGGCCGAATTCAGTAGCCATGCCTGTTTATGACCCACAAGCATCCCTTATCCTACATTTCTATCTTCCACACCTGGCTCTGTTTCTCTGCTTCTGGGCTTTTACAATGGGGAGGTGACTGTTTATATGATGGGGAGGAAACCAGTTCTATGGTGAGCTCCTCCGGCCTGCACAGGAAAATATGTGAAGTTTGACATATGTTCATGATGGAAGATGGGTTGGTCAGTTTGGGCAAGTAGAATGGAATTCATAATTATAGCCTGCTTTGTTATGGTAACATGGGAGCGACCTACAATGATGTGTTCGTCAGCAAGAATGTGAGCCTAGGGCCAAACTTTTTGTATAAAAGGCCTGCCTGAGAAAGCTCAGGCAGGCTCCCTCTTTCAATTGTAAAACTACGGTTGGACGACGAAGCCTCATAATAATAATAATAAAGATGTATTTTGATTTTACAGATTGGCTGTCAATTCCTTACCTGCTTTATTATGCAAATTACTGGATAGATCCCTGGTGGGGAGAGTGAGTCATTTTCCACTTTTCTTCAATCTAAGGCACCTCAGAATTGTTGTCCTGGCTTGGAGTGACCACTGGCACTGGCCTGCAGGATCTTCTTATATATCCATGTGTGGATTAGCCTGTACTGGGGCGTACACGTTCCTTGGTGTCCTTCCAAATCATGTTGTACCCCAGAAACTATTGCCACGATACACCATACTGCCACCCATGTCAATGCAGGGGCCTTCTTCATTATGACATGCTACCACACCTGAGGTTGGAGGAGTGACATATCTAGACTATTATGACAAACACAAGGAGATGACTGACCGAGCACGGAAACTTTTCAGACACTCACTCGCAGTCACAGATCTGGGATGGATTTAGGCCCAGATCTTTGTACTGGGGTGAATGTAAGACATTGTTCTGCATTCTGTCCATCAACTGTGTTTTTTGCAATTTTCACCCAGAGTGGGCTGGGTATGCTCAGACCTGAGTCCCAGGCTCTCCACATCACTGGAGTCCAGCTATCCAGGCTGAAGAAGGCTGATAGCCAGAAACCGGTCCTTGGATGCTTGATTCCCGTCTAGGAAAGACATGGCTTGGTAGTTCGGGCTGGACTGTTCCCATGAGGCACAGGGTCAAGGCTGATTTGCATATAGCCAGTGTCTGACCTAAGGTGGTGTGGAGTGGAATACAACGATGGATTTAGGCGCAGATCTTTGTACTGGGGTGAATGTAAGACATTGTTCTGCATTCTGTCCATCAACTGTGTTTTTTGCAATTTTCACCCCGAGTGGGCTGGGTATGCTCAGACGTGAGTCCCAGGCTCTCCACATCACTGGAGTCAAGCTATCCAGGCTGAAGAAGGCTGATAGCCAGAAACCGGTCCTTGGATGCTTGATTCCGGTCTAGGAAAGACATGGCTTGGTAGTTAAGGCTGGACTGTTCCCATGAGGCACAGTGTCAAGGCTGATTTGCATATAGCCAGTGTCTGACCTAGGGTGGTGTGGAGTGCAAAAAAACGATGGATTTAGGCCCAGATCTTTGTACTGGGGTGAATGTAAGACATTGTTCTGCATTCTGTCCATCAACTGTGTTTTTTGCAATTAAAATTCCAAGAGCAGATCCCAGGGGCTTTGTCAATATCGGTAGTAAGAGCAGTGTCTTGTCATTGTAAAATTCTCGTTGTGTTCAAGGCACCAGACAGCCAACCCCACTCTGTGCCACGCCTGGTTCTCTGACAGACCCACCACAGGGCTGTTCTGCCCATTCAATTAACTTCTTGCGCTTCTCAGGACCGAGTAGACAGTTCTCGGTCAGGTCGCTGTTAAGTCAACCATTTTTTTTGACTCAGGACATGGGGATATTCTGTTCCCTTGAATGGTGTAATGCTACCCCCCTCCTCCCTCCCCCACCCAGCCTTGGAATATATTGGCTTCACTCAGGATCTTCTCAATAGAGCCACACACTACTTTAGTTGATTGATTTCACTGACCAGCACCTGGTCAATACATTCAGTTGATACTAAATTATGTGAGGCGGCCTCCCCATCTCATCTATTGTCCGAATGAGCTTGAGGATGTTACCTCTATCTGTTCGCAGGGCTGGTTTGTTTAAAAGTGGTCATTAATGTTGCAACCGCTTCCCTTTCCTGAGCCGTCAGTTTCTCATAGAGGTCTGCATCCCTGGGTGCGGAGTGTGGCCTGAGCCTTGTAATGAAGACTGGGTAGGCTGCCAGCCTGCTAGGCTGTAGGAGCTTTTTGTTGCAACCCTTTCTTTTCCTTGCTTTCTGCTGTTCTGGTGGTTCATCGTTGCTTTATTGGGTCCTGTCTAAATCTGGTGAGCCTGCCATTGGTAAAGGTGCCACCCCAGTGTTGGATCCAGCAGTCCCCAGGCCTTCATTGTTACAGCCAGAAAGGTAGCCACACCTCAGCCTTTCTGCCTCTACTGGAAGTGGTGCCTCTGAGGGGCCTGCTTTAGTGTTCAGGGGTCCTATGCTCGTTTGGGGCCTGTTTATATTCACGTCTTTGAGGTCAACCAGTAGATTCGACATCGTCACCGTAAGTGTTGACAGCTTGTCTAAGGCAGGGGAGCACATGCACCTCTGCCCTATTCCCTGCGTCTCAGCTTGTACTCTCTTTTGGTTTGCAATTTTTGATTCGCAATTTTCTCATCAATGCCTCCCACATAAATTGCTAGAGTGTTCAGGAGGCTAATTTGTATGTCCATTTTGCTTGCTTGAAAACTTAGTACTTCTTGTGAGCCCAGCAGAATCCTTAACATGGTTGACCATAAGACCCCTTGTGAGTTCTTGCTTCCTATTGTGTTTAGGATGGAGTTGTTTGTCCTCATTGTCAGTACCAGCTCAATTGTCAGCTGTTTCCTGAGGGCTCAGCACAGTGGGAGGGGGGGGGGGAGGATAGTCGCAGCTACAGCACGACCAGGTGGAGTTGAACAGTTGTTATGGGATCCCATTCCCAGTCCTGAGCATGTGACATTTCCTTTTTTCCTCTATGGCCTTACCTTACCTTAGCTCATACACCACCCTCCACACTAGAGCTCAGCAATCTCTGCCAGCCTAGTTTCCTTCTTCCTTGGAGCTTCTCTAGACCTTGGCTTGCATCGCTGTCCATGTGGGATTCGCCACCTTCTCCACTTGCAGCCCTGTTGTCTTGCAGGCTCAGTATCTCCAATGCATGCTCTGCTGACCTTCAAGGTAGATGCAGGCCTGCGAGCTATGCGGGAGGTCCTGGTAGTTCTGCCACTAACCTCCCCTTCCTGGGAACTGGCTGCAGCACAGTATGTGTCTCTGTCTGACATCGCGCCTCCGTGCTGCAAGGAGCGACAAGCACCCCTCCAGCTGGCATGGTGGCTAATGTTCAGTGGTAACGCTGGGGGACAAAAGCCCAAGAATGCTAAGTGCTGTTGGGTGAAGCAGTGTTATTTGGCAGATATACTGATCACTGGCATTAGCAACGATCAAATACTGTGGAAACTCATGTGCTCCTTTGTGCACTGGAAGCCCCGGGTTGACCACCTGTGAGTGGCAGATGTCTCTTGTGCTGCCACTTGCTTCTTGTGGCACCGTTCTCCTCAGCCTCACCTCAGCGGCTGTAAACAACATAAGCTTCACACTCAAACTGTGCCCTCCAGGGTCCTGCCTCTGCTTCTACTTCCTGCATCCTGTGTGAGACTCTGCACTGCTAACTCTTGATTCTGTTGTGTAATGTCAGTGGTGCAATATATATAATCAGTGATAGATTCTGGGACGTCGGAGAGCGAGGACTCCTCTCGCTTGTGGCTGCAGTCCGGCGCTGGTGCTCGAATAGACAAGACAAGACAAGAGTACCTCAGACGGAAAGCAAACGGCCTACTCACTGGGTCCCAGGTCTAGCGGAAGCCAAAGTGCTGACCTCGGGAACAGCTACGCGGTGTGCAAGAATACACGGTTGCCTGACCTTAAGATGGTGGCCCCCAGGGACAGCAACAGGAATACCCGGTTGCCTGTCCTTAAGATTGTGGCCCTGGGGACAGCAACGAAGAGCCAGAGACAACACACTTCATTTGTTCAACATGGGCGTCCGCAGGGGGGGGCAAGGAGGGGCACTTGCCCCCTCCAGAGCGCCCCTCCTTGCCCCCCTGCCAGGGCCGGCTCTAGAGCGGTGTGACCAGTGCCATCGCACCGGGTCCTGACTTTCTTGGGGCGCCGTGTTTACAACTTAATCATGATTTTAAAAACACCTGCTGAACGTTCCTTTCGTCCTGCAATTACAGGGCCTCACAAAAATATCAAGATAACTCCTGTGATTAATGTTCTTCCTGGCCAGAGATCAGAGTTTTGTGAAGTTGATGTTTTTGACATATGTGAAGGTAGTACAGTGGGTTATTATGCCTGGTGCAAAGAACGTGTACCAAGAAGATTAAAGAGTGCATTTAATGTAAACAGATCTGCAGGTTACTGCTTTTAAAAGCCATCCTTTTCTTACTTGCAATTTATAACTTAAAGTCCTAATATAGAATAGTGAGGTATTAACTTTCATCATAGAAGTGCATACACTCTGCTAAGTATAGAACATTGATTAATGTTGCAAAAAGGAATAATTTGGGTAGAAATTAAGTCTTATTATTAAAGAAAACTCCCAACTTTGCTGTTTCTTTTCGGTCTCTGAGTTTGTGCTTCTCCACACCAAGCACTCCTAAACTATACTGCCTACCAGTATGGATGACATGTGACTCCTACACTTTTAGGGGCATATCATCAATGGCCAGCGATAATTATCGCTGGGCGTGTGAGCGTTCAAAAAATAACGCCACATATCGCCGGATTCTATCGCCTGGTGAGCGCACTATCAGCAAGGTGCATCGCCCAGGCGATAGAAATCCAGGCAAACGCGGCGGAAAGAGTCGAAATCGCTGGAATTCCAGCAATAGAAAACCGCGTTAGGGAAAACCTAATCTATAATGGGAGACGTGGACTCGAATAACAATCCATCTCCCATTATAGATATAGCTTAGTAAGGAAAAAAGCAAGCATTACAAACCGGCGAAAAACCCGTTTAGCGCTGATTATAATATCGCTATGTGTGTTAGCGATACACTTGAAAATAGAGAGAATCAGGGTTGGTGATGATATCCGATGTTGTTTCACGGGAAACGCCTCCCTTGCATCTCATTAGCGATGCAAGGCGATCCAATGTTGAAACCAGCGCTAATCCCATTGATCACGCGTTAGCGTGCTCTTGTAAATAAAGCGTTATTTTTATCGTTGCATTTTGTCCGAATACGGACGCAAACGCGGAGATACAAATATCGCTAGGCCTTGATAATATGTCCCTTTGTCCTTTGACTTATGTAACATTTCCTATACACTGATTTACACAAGTATGATTGATTGTCTGTGTAATGTGTGTGTGATGCAAAGGGCTCTGACATACTTTAATGGTATGAGTAGCTCTATTTAACGAATTCAATGCATCAGAGAGAGAGTGATTATGGAGTCTTGGTCACTGTTAGAGGGTGCTAGTGAGAGAATCCGTGGTGGAGGTGGTCATTGGGGGCGCCAAGTAACATTGTCGCACTGGGTGCCACCAGCGCTAAAGCTGGCCCTGCCCCCTGCGGATGCCCATGCCACTATGCATTGCACATGGTGCTCCTGCCACGGTTCCTCTCCAGCTCGCACTCTCTGTTCTATTCTGAAGCTTCTCTGCGTTTCAGGGCTCAGTAGGACAAGACGCGGGCTTAATTTTCCTGAACAGTCCCTTTGGCACTCTCTTCTTGGTGAACTCCTGTACATCTCATTGCACGTCACATCTAGACAACACCTGGAGACTCTGCTCTTTTCTAGATCCTTCTGAGTACCCTCTTCCCCCCGCCCCTTCCATCTTATTATTTAGTCAGAAGCGCCAGGAGACCTCGGACTTTATAGCGCACTCTGACACCATAACAAGATTGAGGCAAAGTTTTTTCAAATAATTATTGGATTATAGTGATGGACTGTCTAGAACAGTTGCTGTTAAGTAAATTACTAAGCAGAAAGAATAGTCACATTTGAATAAAAGAGTAGCATCTGCCTCTTGCTCTGGTGTTGTTTTTGTCCTCAGGCTGCTACCCGCCCCGTCTCACCTCTATGATAGCCAGTGCCCCCTTTGACCCTCTACCTGCCGCCCACCCCTTCCCTGCCTCTTTTCCCGGTTCACACCTTGGTGCTTTCACACTTAACGTCACCTCCAGCTCGCATTTTCAGAGAGGGCCCCGGGCTCCCTAATACCGGCATGAGGAGGAGGAAGAGAGAGGGGGGACAGAGGGAAACTTGGTGGGGTCGGGGAGACAGATACGGTGGGGGTGAGAGTGAAAGAAGAGGGGGAGAGAAAGAAAGAGAGAAGCAGTGGAGAAAGAGAGACTGAGAAGTAGGGAGGAAGGAAGATGAGAGAGCAAGTGGAGGTGGAGAGGGGGTTCTGGGTGAGGGAGAGCAGCTTCAGAGAAGTGAGACCTGTTTTCTAACTCCACCAGTGAAGACAGCGTGTCCAAAGGAGAAAGAACCAGGCCAGACAGAGTAGGTCCAGGCTGTGTGCAAGGAGGCAGGCTCGGTAGGTCCGGAAGAGGGACAGGGCAGGCAGAACAGCTCCAGAGAAGGGCAAGCAGAACAAGACCAGGGCGAGCCGATCTGGACCAGCAGATCCTCCCAGATACACAATCAGAATGTAGTGTTCAGCTTTTGTGGTGCCAGGGGGTAACTTGAGAGTTCAGGGTGGGTGTGGGTTTTAGGTGCCAGGGAGTAATTTTAAGGTTCATGGTGGGTTAGGGATTGGGGTGCCAGGGGGATAATTTTAGGGTTCAGGGTGGGTATGGGTTTTGGAGTACCAGGGGGGTAATTTTGGGGTTCAGGGCGGGTACGGGTTTTGGGGTGCAAGGGGGGAATTTTTGGGTTCAGGGCGGGTATGGGTTTTGGGATGCCATGAGGACTATTTTAGTGGTCAGGGCGGTATGAGGTATGGGGTGCCAGGGGGGTAATTTTAGGGTCCAGGGTGGGTATGAGTTTTGGGGTGCCAGGGGGACAATTTTAGGGGTCAGGGTGGGTATGGCTTATGGGTGCCAGGGGGGTAATTTTAGGGTTCAGGTCAGGTATGAGTTTTGGGGGACAGGGGTAATTTTAAGGTTCAGGGTGGGTATGGGTTTTGGGGTGTTGGGGGTAATTTTAGGGTTCAGGGTGGGTTTGGGTTTTGGGGTGCCAGGGTCGTAATTTTAGGGACCAGGGCAGGTATGGATTTTGGGGTGCCACAAAAGAAAGAGAAGGCTGTGGCACAACAACCCTATGTTGTATGAGATCATATGCGACCTGCTTCCTGCCCCCCTTGGCTCCTCCTGCGCCCCAGTGTTTCTTGTGTCCCACCTTGCACACATCATGTCGGAGGATGGTGATGACATTAACATTTTGCCCCCTCGTGGAAAAATGTCTGCGGACGCCCATGACACGGCGGAAATGGATTCGAGACTGCTGGGCCTGATTATATAGTTCAGCACAGGACAACAAATTGAGAGGCAATGAGAAGTATCCCCTACGTATTTCGAGGACCAAGCAAGGTATTTTGTGTCAATGCTGCATGGGAGAATGATAGCCATGATCATGATCCACTGTTAGATTGCTACTATATGGTTCTGGAGACACTGCTCTACTGCAACTTAGAGTTAGAGTTGGTTCATTGACCAACAAAGGACTTCAGCACTAAGGCAGACAGTACAAAGATGGCCGACGAACTGAAGCTGGACAAGTAGCTCCCACAGCCGGGATCATTAGCATTTTTATATCCTGCTGTTACCCTGCCTTCCACCTACTTTTAACCAACAGCGCCTCAAGACTTGTCCTCATTCTTGTTGAGGCTAATTTATCCTTAAGAGTAGAGTAAGAGGGATATAGGAGGTGCCCAGGACATAAACCGGACTTTGACCTGACCTTAAACCTATCCCCCATCATGATTACCCGACAGGACTTTGAGCTTGTTGATCTTTCCTCCGACAGTGGAGACCTAGCCTTCTAGCTGAGACCTGGTGGAGCTACTAGATAGCTAAAGAGGTGATGGGTTGTGGACTTCAGTCATCACCTACCCAGCTGGTCCTTGGTCAAACCTTACTTCGTCTCTCTGTCGTACCTCCCGCCTTCCCCTTCACCCTGCCACCCTTTCATCCTGTCTTCTACGATTTTTAAATATTTTTTCTGTGAGCTGTTGACTTCCCCCTCAGCCTTCACCTACCAAGTCGGACCTTGGGCAGATTTTTCCTTTCATCTCTCCGTCATATCTCCCCCCAACCCCATTACCCTACCCCTTACACTCTACGCTCCTTTGACATCGTCCTCAAAGATATTTATATGTTTCCAGTAACTGATGTGATTTTGGAACAATGTGGAATTCATGCAAAGCGCTCTGATACCTTCGGGTCTAATCTGTTTTTATACCTGAACGCTGGGACCTGAGCAACATGGCTGATACCCGGTGGAGCTGCTAGACAGCAAAAAAAAAGATTGGCCCTGGTATCCCCCTCGATCGTCACCTATCCAGCCGGACTATGGACACAGTTCCTCCTCATCCCCCTGCTTTTGACTCCTTCCTCCTCTCCCTCCCTCCCACAAACTCTCACAACATTGATTTTATACTGTACTTTGCTATGCTCTTGTAACTGATGTAACTTGTAACGTAACTCTGTCTTTAATTTACTGTACATTGACCTTATGTTAATTGCTAAGATTCCTTAACTCTTGAGTCTAACATATTTCTCTTTTCGCCCGTCTGCCTTTACTCCCTCCTCCCTTAGGTTCCCTCCCCCACCTATCCTTTTGCTCATACTCCTGTCCCCCTTTCCCTTTCTGCCTCTTTATGATTTGTCATTCACTTTTAATTTACGTGTAAAATGTTTAAAATTATTATTCTTGTAACTCACTTTTGTTCCTTATGTTAAGAGCTCTGATACCTACGGGCCTAGCCAGCGCTATATAAAACATAATTAATACAAAAAATACAAAATAAATTGTTTTGATTTTATTTTTAAACATAGCTGACAAGTGTCTCAAGGTCATGTATAAAATCGCCGGGCCAATTCTGGCATTTTAGTCAGCAGCAATGCTATTATTAGGAGCCCTTAATGAAAGTGTAAAAAGGAAAACTACATGGCCCGCAATGCTGTGGTCTGAAAAGCCAAGAATGGCTGATAGTATCATATGTCAAGTGCTAATTGGCAGGCTTGTTAAATTCAAAGAGGTAAATTACATCCTGACTGACTTTTTTCTTGCTGGGCATCAACCGCCAAGTAGGTGAGAGGACAGAGATAGCCTTTCAAAGGCAAATACGAACTACTCACTGCAAATGGGTTAACATTAACACTCATTGGAAATGAACATGCTAGCAGAGGATGCTATTTAACAGAACAGTGCAGCCGTAAAAGAAGCTGGACATGTCTAAAGACACATTTGGAAAGAAAAAACAATGTGCTGGACCGTTCTTCCTGAGGTTAATTCCGCGTGATTTAGATGGGGCATCTGCATCTCCACTATGATGGATGTAATCTGCCTTGAACAGGTGCGCCACTTGCTGCACATGTGGCATGACTATGTCTTGCGCTGATGACATACCAGTGTTATACCCTCAGCAGGGGTCACAGGTCACCATGGACGAGGGTGAGGCTGGTGGTCATTGGGACGCCTCTGTTCTTCCTGTCCGAGCACTGTGATTGTGCATAAGGCTCAGGAAATGCAGCCTACAAGTTCAGTAGTAAAATCAGCACCAATTTAAAATGATGATTTTAGTTTTGTACTGCTCTGCTGTGCTGTCAATCATTAGGTGCCTGTGTGCCAGCTTGCTTCCTATCCATTCAACACCAACAGACCAGTCATCGCATTCACCAGGGGCTGCACAGACATGCACTTGGGCTCAGCCTTGATTTGCTGAGTGAATGTTATGATGGATGGTAGCACTCGTTAGGGACAATGACAAGTGTCAATGACGGTAAGTCACTTGTGCCTTCTGGGAAGGCTGAGGCAGCACACTTTCGGGGCCGATCCGGATGGCGGACGGATTGCCCCAACCGGGCTGGCGGTAGCCACCGCCGGCCTGGCTGAGGCAATCAGCCCGCCATCCTCAGTGAAATGGCCCACCACTACATTAGAATGGCTGGGGGGGTCCACGGCGGACGGGAAGACCATCCGCCACTTTTCTGCCAGTCGCCTTCGCAACCAGCGGAAAAAGTGCGTACATATGGTGGCGGTGTCTGCGAGACACCGCTAACCATATTGCGAGGCCTGCGGTCCTATGCCTTCCATGGAAAGGCATACGGTCTTTGTTTTGGGGGCCGGTTGTGGGCCCCCAGGGTGAAATGGGGGTGGGGGTGAACATGGGGGGTACCTATGGGACCCCCCCTGCATTTTAAAGTACAAAATGACAGGCACCGCGTGGTGCCTGTCATGTTGTGCTTTGAAACGCACAACATGCATTTATAGCATTGCGGCGGGCGGTGCTTTCAGCGCCGCCCGCTGCAATGTTAAAAATGCGGGATGCACCGCCACTGTGGCGGGTGCATCCTAATTCCGAGGACGGGACCCCCGTCCTTATGGCGGACGGTCCCATTCTCCGACAGGATGGCGGGCGGACAAAGTACGCCCGTCATCCTAATAGGCTCCATTGGTGTCACATGTTATAGTGCTTGAGGAGGGTCAGCAGGAATACTTGTACTTTCCTTGTTCCTGCACTGGCCAAGCCTATGTAAGCGACACCAGCAGTCATTACATGACCACCATGAATGGATGACTGTGGGTAGAGCAGTTCCAGCTCTATAAACCAAGCTGACAGCAAGTAATTGTACATGGACAAAGCAGGTCCCACACTTGTTGACCAATCAAGCAAAGTACTGAATTACTGAGTATGAGCTCCACTGCAAGTAAGACAAATAGGACATATATCATTTTATTTAGGTATGGAAACGCAACTAAAGGGCAGATGTGTTTATGCATTTAATAGTTTTACAAAGCTCTTCGGTGTTGCCCTATGACTACTTTGGACCAATATGGAAGTAAAGAACGTGAAAGGAATAGAATTACATGGTAATGAAAAGGAATTGGACCACCTGGGTATGGTACACATTAGGAGACACGTAAATGGTCATCCTAGAAAAAGGTCTTGAAGGACATTTTTGTCTGGTTCTTATATTGACTAAATTTTAAAGGGTGAACATTGAATTCATCTCTGAAAAGGCAGGTTCTAAGGTGGTTTCTGAACTGAAGGCACTTTACCAGGTTTCTCATAAAAAGGGTCCAGGTTGTTCCTAAAGTGAGCTCTCACGCACTTCAAGCACCTTCCTCATTTGTCAGTGTTCTGGGCTTTTGAGCTGTGCAGCACTGTCCGATCATGAGGTTTTCATAGGTTGGTAAGGTGAGGCCAGATGCTTGACGGTATGATAAAGAGTGACTACTTTCATGTGAGTGTGGATGAGTGACTGCATGGATGAAAGCATAGAGGTACCTTCTTTAGTAAGCCAGACTAATTGACTTGGACAATGCCTTCTCATAGTGCAGACACCAAGACACAAAGTTTAGTAGTTCCAACATGTTTCTAATTCATTATTTGTTTATTATACACAAGTTACACTTTGCAGGTGCATTAGCCCACCATATCAGATTGCAACAGGTAGCACTACCTTTGAATATCTAGTTTCACATAAAGCACCCAACTCCTTGGCTCTGCACATGCCCAAGGAAGTCCAGGTTCACACCTGCTCCTGCCGTTCTGAAATATTAGAAAGCTTTGCGCAGCATGAGGGTTTTCTCACTAATTCCTCTCACATATTGTAAATAGCTGGGCTTTGCTGCCATGTGGCCCTCTTCTATGGCCCACATGTGGAGGGGCACTTAAGGTGTGACAGGAGCAGGGCTTTCCCAGAGAAACTTAAGACAGAGAGTGAAAATCGGAACAAACAAGTTTATCTTTGCAACAGACAAGAAAGACCCTTATTACAAGTTAATGGCTAAATCCCAATCACTTCACAAGAAACTCTGAGCACAACACCTAGAGCCACTAACATACTTGATAAAAACAGGAAGCTATCTTTTCCAACTCTTTTCATACTAATCATCTAAATAATTTCAATATGATACATTTAATATGCATCTCATTTGGTTTTGTGCGGAACAGCTCATTTTCAGGAGAGCAGGAAACCTGCATGTCTCCATCCGTTTCAAAACTTTAAATAAGACTCAAACTGTTTAGACTGTTGTATTTGCTCTTTTTTACCAGAATATGACAGTTCAGGATGTAATTTAGTATCTTATACCTTAACTTTGAAAGATACATTGGAGATACATTGCAGTAATCAAATCTATACAGGAGGCATTCATGCAACCACACACGTACTCACATTGCATGCTCACACAAATGAAAACATGAGCACAGCGAACTGCCGTGGAAGATAAGGGCACACACACATACACTCAAACAAACAAAACAAAAGCATACAGGTGCCCAAACACATGCACATACACATAATGCATTCCCTCACAAATGCACCCACAAACACGCACACATGCAAACACACAGAAACGTGCCATGAAAGACAAAGGCACACGCAACAAAGCTTATTGAAACAAGCAAAGGCAGGTATTTGCAGCCCTGCCACGCATTTGAAGACAAGTTCTCGCATCACTGCATTAAAAATAATCATAACGCATTATAGCGCTTCCTCAGTGTCCAGCAGGAGCACTGCAATATATTAATTCGCAGTGTCTGTCTGAGCACAGCTGGCAGCGCTTGTTTGTGGTGCTCGCGGCTTGGGGGAAGACTCAGCTGCGCTCCGCTCTGGATACATTTTACCTGGTGCCAACATTCTGATTCACGTGACCCAACGTCATGAGAGTGACTGTAAGGATCTGTCCAATGACTGTGCAGCCGAGAGGGGACATGTAAAGGCGGGCTGCCACGGGCAAGCTGGCAGAACTGGCCTGAGGAGTTTGAGGTGCTCACTGTTATTTGCTCAGCCCTCTTTCCTTCAGGTCGGATGACTGTTCTGACTGCGAGCAGTACGCAGCACCAGCCGAGCCCGCACACCAAATAACTATGCAGCCGGGACTGTGGTTCAGTGTAGCCCTTGAGGTAATCAGTGTCAGGGACAGTTCTGTTTACATTTCACGTTAACCTAAATATTGTATTACCTTGAATGCGGACAGCAGCTTTCACCATTCCACACATGGCCTGGGCTCCAGTCTGGCACTTAAATCGACATTACCTTTATACAAAAGGAGTATTACTGCCCATTCCCGAAAGCTCTAATAAATTACACTAAATTATAGAAAAGAGTAATGAAAAACTCAAGCAAGCATCAGTCGAGGGGAGGTGAGGCGCGAGAGTGTAAATATGGGAACTAGGCTAGTGATCCTTAGTTCTTACAGTGTTTATTATTTTATTTATCCCAACAAACACAACTGAAGGAACTATGAATTATTTCACTATTACACGTAAGGTTGGCATTTAACCAATGAGAAGGTTCTCGTTTAGGTTATCGAGGGCTGTATTGTGATAACTTTACACCAGTGCAAAAACAACACAGTGTAGGAGAGTAGGATCTGCTTACTATGGTTACCCCCAATGTTTGCTGGTGTTTTACTGTTTTTTTACTTTAGTCTGGCTAGGGCCTTGCTAACCAGGACCCCAGCCTAGCTGCTTCCTCTCTAAAAAGATTGCATGTACATTAGGTACACTCCAGAATGGTTACTGGATTACCCTTGTGAGTCCCTAGTATATGGTACCTTAGGTACCAAGGGCATAGGTACCCCAGAGGCAACCAGGGGCGGAAGCATGTATTATGCAACATCTGGGAAACCTTCAGAAATGGCACCACAGGTCTGTTACTACAGCCTGGGTAAGGTGGTGCATGCACCCCTTACTAAGATATAGGTTACCTATATCTACCTTTAATCACTGACACATATAAACCTATAAGTCACTCCTATGGCAGGCCTTATCATTCCTGAAGGCAGAGTGCTTGGTTTTGTGTAAGAGGGTACCCATGCATGAGCAGGACATCTCTGCAGCTTTCAGAATCTATTCTCTGAGGCTGTTCTGGGATGCAGCCAGACCTTATACTCTTAAGTGCATTATAACCTTGCGGTAAATGCAAACTTTGGAATGGCTGCATGGAAACATGTTGTGTTTGGAGTCAAACACTTTGGAATCCTAACCCCCGCCAGTTCTGGCGGCGGGGGTAGAATTCCACCCTTCTAGAGGGAGAAGACATGTACACACTTACCTAACCGGTTATAGTTTAAAAGAGCCCCAGCATCACAAAATGGATGCTGCAGCCACAGACATGAGTCTGACCTCCTGCTGCTGGACGAAACTCTGGCAGGGGAGGCCTGGACAATAGATTTCCTGTCACAGGTGTAGGAAGGTACATCCTGACTATGGTTGCCCCCAACTTTTTGCCCTGTGTTTTAGCTGGTTTTTGACATAGTCGACCTGGGGCCCTGCCAATCAGGACCCCAGGCCTACTGCTCTCTCTGTAAAATGGATTCCATGTACCCTAGGTACATTTCCAATTGGTACTGGGCCACCTTATCAGACCCCGTAACGCAGGGCATAGGTGTACCCAGGGCCGCCAGGGGCTGCAGCATGTATTATGCCACCCCTGGCTGGCCTCCTAAATTTGACACAACTGGCTGCACGACAGCTGGGGCGAAGACGTGTAACCACCCTTCGCTTTAGGTATAGTAGCTCTATATCTAACCATACAATGGACACCCGAGTTCCTATCAGTCACTCCTATGGCAGGCCTTAACGATCCTGAAGGCAGAGTGCGTGGGCTCGTGTGAGCTAGGTTCAGGCCCGAGCCGAGCCCGGTTGCAGCTTGCGGAATCAAGACCCAATAGCTGTTCCATGATAACGCGTACCATATCGGTAACTCCGGTGTCGCGTCATCCAGGCATGTCGAGTAAGGTGTCATACGAATCGGGGTGCTGCCCTCTCACCAATGCTGGCGACGAGGTTAGCATTCCACCCTTCTAGAGGGACACGACATGTACGTAACTGTGAACCCCGGTTAAAGTTAACTGAAGCTTCAGCTCCACAAAATGGATGCTGCCACCACAGACACGAGTCTGACCTCCTGCTGCTGGGAGTCCTTCCAGCGAGGAGCACTTGGACAAAGGGTTTCCTGTCGAGGGCGGTGTTCGCACCGTCCCAGACAGGGTTTGTGTATTCTGGGTAGGTAGGGCTTTGGCGAGAAGGTGACTGCGGAGTGGCACCCCGGTGCTCACTACGCATCTGCCGGTTAGAACCAGTTCCAGGGGCGACAGCCCTGGCCTGGGGAAAGTCTGGCAGGGGAGAGGGGTGTAACTACCCCCCTTCCTGGTCCCACCCTTAGGGCAGGACCTAGTCATGTACCCACCCCTTTCTTTAGAATAAAGACCGGAGCGGGGACCCTTCCAAATTAGATCATCTTTGATTCAAGAACTACTTTCTACGAAAGGACATTCAAGACTCTTCTCAAGATTTCTCCCTTGTGACTAAGGAGTAGTCACCCTGCATCAGCGGGCACCAACTAAGAACTCTGCGGTTTGCTGTAAGTCCTTCCTCAAGGAATCCGACGGCCCAGCTCGACGAGAACCGGCTTCCCTGGCACCTCTGACCTCTACCCACGTCATCAGCTCAGCTGGGATCTGTGGGTGCGACGAGACCTCGAGGGACCGGCCATCATCAGAACCTGCACGCTCTTAAAACCAGCACGACCATCGAGGTAACTCTCTGGTGGGTGCTCTGGGGTCCGAGAAGCCCCGACCCTGAGCCGCTCCAGCACCGAAGTGCAGTCTCCCAGCATCTCCACGATCTGCGTGGGGCCCTTCTGCTCGCTGCTCAGCACGTTGTCTGGTCACTAGCCGCTGGCTTGTGCCCTTCTGTGACGACATCCGAGAATCATCACTGCTAGTCTGGTTGCTCCAGACTGGCCCTTGCTTCCATCTTTGCGAGAAGCACCCCGGACCCTCCTGGTCCACTCAAGACGCCATCTTAGGCCCACCACGTGGCTCTGAGATCTGCCAAGGCTTGTTGCCCCATCCTGGGCCCAGCGACGCCGACAGCATCATCCTTCGTGGGACAGCTCGCACCTCCACCGTGGTCGCCGACAATGCCTCCTGGTCCGTGAGACTGCAGAGCCTAGCTTCGCCCACTCACCTGGTCGAGGTGACGGCCAACCGGTGCCTTCCTGGTACCCTCTGACTACTGGCTAGTAGTACGAACTTGGTCCCCTCTGCTTTCAGGTTTCATCAATCTCCGATCCAGGCTTGGATCTCTACGAACTATTCAGCACTGGTCGCCGGCCAGCAACTCCTTTTCTTCCGGCTCCTGGCTCGTCAGCGAAGACCCCGACGCCTGTAAGACTTGTGCAGCCGCAGCCCTCGTGGCTAGGTAACTCGGCATTTCGGTGCCTGCATAGCCTCCTTACTCTAGGGTCCTGAGTCCCTCGCTTCCGACTTGCCTTATCGGGTCCGCCCGAGACCTTAATCTTTCCGTGTCCTCGGACACTTGTTTTAATTGTGCACTTGAAGTATTTGCTAAAGAGATTTGGTTTGTGCTTAGTACCCTGTCCTCATAAAGAGTACAGGGCTGTTGTGATTCTTAATAAATATACTGTTTATTTTCATAACACTTGTGTGGTGTCCTTTCACTGGGTATTCAAGGGGTACATGTGTGGTAAACAGCTGGCTTAACGCGCCCTCTCGAGTCTTTAGCCTTAGACTGCTCGTATCCACGCTACTAGGATAGCTGGTCTATAGGTTGACTTACAACCAAACACCATAAGGGTCGTTGGAACGATACATAGCGGTCGCTAGGATAGCGAACGTTGCATATCGGGCCAACTTCTCACAACAGGGAGGTGTAACCACATCCGAGACAGGCTTTACTGTATTGGGGTTGAGTGGGTGCCTTCATAGAATGCTTTTCTGACAGCGCTGGGGGCACACTTGGTGTCCCTGTGCATACCCCAGTTCAAGCCGGTTGCAAGGGCACTCAGCCTCTGCTCTGGCGTGAAAGTGGACAAAGGGAAAGGGGTGTAACCACCCCCCTCCCTGGAACCTCCCATAGGTGGGTCCCTAGAGTATGTCCAACCACCTAACTTAGTATAAATATGGGATCCCAGTCCTTAGGACTTCAGATTACACCTGGATGAATCTCTGCAACATATATCCCGGCATTTTGACATTCTACATCGACTAGATGACAGAAGAATCTCCCTTGGGGTTAAGGAGCGACCCCCCTGTTCAAACAGGCACCAAAGAAGCATCTTTCCTGTCTGCATTTCCAAGGCTCCCACGGGAACCCGATGGATTTGGGACTCAGTAAACAGACTTTCAGACTTTTCAGAGGCCGACACGAGTTCCCAGCAAAGCTGAGACCCGCTGCTCTCACGAGTGACGTTGGACCGGAACTCCTGGACACGTCATATTTGCAAGTGCATTGACTTCCCGAGCTTTCCAGAAGCTGCGCATTGGGCTGCTTGTAGTCCATGCCTGAGCACCATTTGCATGAAAGATTGTGGGCCTACATTCCACGAGTGTTCCGCGAGCCTGCTTCTAGCATTTCTGCTCGAGGGCCCTTCGCGATCTCTGGTCTGTCGACTGGTGGGCCCCACGAAGGTAATCTTCTGTTTCTTGGGCTTCCCTGGGTGCGCCAGACATGCCTTCACTCCCCTCCAAAGGGTGAGTCCCTCAGACCTTGCTGGTCTCCACCAAAGCCAATCTTTGCTTCCTGCGTGGGTTGCTGTTGCCAAAGCTTGTTGGGTCCGATTCGGAAACCGACTCCGCAGCACTCAACATCCTTAGTGGGACAGCTCGAATCCAGTTCCTGGTCATCCTTGACGCCTCCTGGTCCTCGTCACTGAAGAGTCAAGCTTCACCTTCCTCACCTGAAATCACCCGACATCAGTGGGCATCTGTTCATTGCCTTCCTGGTAACTGGCTAGTGATCCAAACGCTGTCCCCTCTGCTTTCAGGTTCTTCAGATCTCCGATCCACCCTTTGGATCCACCTGGACACATTCCACTTGGTCGCCTGCAGCATTCTTCAGCAGCTCGCCATTGAAATCGACGACAAAACCCGACACGAAAAGTCACCTCTGCACCCGGCTTCCCTGGGTGAGGTAACTCGAGTACTCTGGTGCTCCTGTGGGCGTTGGCTCTAGAACCTCCTAGTTCTAAAGGGGTTTGCTCAAAGTCCTCTTCTAAGTGTCTTTAATCTATAATTTCCAACCGCGACTTTCCCCCAATTTAATGGTGATTTGCGGCTGTGTTTAGACACTGCACACGTCTACCGTGGGTCCCCTGTGTCGCTACCCTGTGTGGTTCACGGTGGCCCCAGCGGTTCTAAAGGCTCTAGGCCTTGTATCTATGTCAGTCGTGGTTCTTATAACACTTTCTTAGTATATGGTTTGGTACGCCCCTAGGGCTCCACAAATATTGTGCTAATTTACCGTGTGCTAAATAATTTTACTGAATGTACTTTTGCCTCTAGCCTCATAAGAGACTAGGGGTATGTGTTTAGAATAAATACATATATTTGATATATATACCTGGTGTGGTTCTCCTTTCATTTGGTCATTCATGAGATTATAGACTGGTAAAACAAGCTGCTTGACATTCCTTCGAGACTTAGCCTGAAGGCTGCTCTCCACAGCTACCATTAGGATAGCTTTCTATATAGGTTGTCTTCAAACCTACCATCAATAAGGGTTGTTTGGACTGGTGCAAGGTGCCCACTAGAATAGTGGACAGCATATGCCAGGCCAACTTCTCACATGCAGCATATCCATTTCCACCACTAACAAAAAACATGTGCGCCAATGCCCTTCTGGAGCTGCCGTACTGCCCTATAAGTCTGTCCGGCCCTGGCACCCCAGAGAAAAGCAAAGTATTATTTGATGGCGACCACAATCTTTAATATGTTACAAGTTCCGTTTGCATATCTCGCCTGCCTGTTGTAGCAAAAAATGTCTGCTTTGTGTGAGTGCATGTTAATCAGAGCCACTTCTCCCAGCTTTGGACGTGCAGGCAGCATTTCCTCCTCCAGTCACCTTCTCTCTGTAATAGAGCAGCCTCCTACGAGCTGCTAAGCTGTATGAGCTGTGTGTTTGTTCTTGTGTATTTTGCATGTATCACTTGTGTTGTGCAAAATATTACTTTTGTTAAGTGGGCTGAATGTAATAATTGAGTTGACACTACTATAGTGCAATATTTTTGATAGCTTACAAAGTGATGGAAACTAAATCTAAGCAAAAAGTGGACTTCTTGAACTAGCGTCAGAATAAAAATGCTCACAAATTAGGTAAAAATTAATTTAAAGGGCACAAAACCTTTGGGTTTGAGTAAGAATGTAAGTGAACACAGGCACAATGAATAAGTAGTGTTTAATTGTAATGCATGTAGGGTGACATGCCGTAGATCCTTTGCATAATAGCTTCCACTCAACATTCCAAACAAAAGCTGGCATACAAATTGACCTTTTATACAATTGTGCACGACTGTGCTTATCACTCTGGTACTGTTTCTCACACTATACAAGTTAATAATTCCCTCTTGTTGTATGTAAGTTCTTCTTGGCCACTGTTCCTTGACATGTGTATTTTTGCTTGCATCACTATGCTATATCACTTAAATTGTGATAGTCGGGTATTGTCACTGGGCGTCATAATTTAATGTCTGTCAGTGGCCCGTAGAGGTTCTCGCTGCTCAAATGGGAGTAATTTCTGATATTTACATGTTTTTCATGTCTTCATTACTTAACTTCGCGCGTGAGAACGTGTCCCTCATTGTCATTGAAGTGTTGCTCATTAATTACACAAAAATTATGAAAATGTCACACATAGCACTCTGAAACCTTGCCAGCTATGTGCTTGAACTAAAGTAAGTAGATATACAAACATGTGTGCCCTCCACAGCTCACGATGAAAGTGACACAAAGGCATACATGATTTTTCCCAGATACACAAATATATGCTCACATACCACAGACATATTAGCGCACATAAACATGAAAAACATTTCAATAAAGAGTTTACTGTAAATCACTTTGTAATCGTGCGTCCTAAAATAACTCTGCATCCAGGAACGTAATAATAACCTTAGCCAGCAGTTGGACTTTGCCCAGAAAAGAATCGGAATATGAGCTAATTTCAGCTCCGTGAATAATTTCCTCTTCTTTCTGCAAGACGTAAGGGATTCAATGGCTGTATACGAATCACCCGTCTATCAGCAGCTCTGCTCGGCGCGCTGCTCGTTCTGTCTATTTGAGCCGAGGTTCTCCTCTCCTAGGGTGGGCGGGGCTACTGGGGGCTCGCCCGAGCTGTCCAATAGGCAGGACGTCCGGAATCTGCCGAAGCGAAGGGGATACACGATCCCGAGGGGATACCTGATATTACACAACACCGGCCATTGATTTTTTTTTTGTAAGCAGAGATCATCACTCTTCTCGGGTAGAACATTAG